>NC_133649.1:234681212-234921279 GCF_009905375.1 Apium graveolens | reverse complement strand
CTGAAGGAGAGGTTGGAAAACTAAAGGAGGGGATTTGAGAGAGGAAAGGTTAGAAAGTTGGAGGAAGGATGAGGAGAAGTTGTAGAATGAGTAGAGAGATGAAATGAGAGGTGTGGAGAAATCAAACTCTCACCCCACCTTTATATAGCCAAGGAAGGGGGATAATGGGCCTCAAAAAAGCCCATTTGGGCCCAAAACTTAGAAGGTTCTGGAATTATCCAGGAAGTTCCTGGAAAATTCAAGAGAATTCTAGCAAAAATCAGAAGAAAACTTGAGTTTTTGAAGAATCTGGAAGAATCCAGAAAAACCCTAGAAGGATTTGGAATTTGGGCTTAGAAAATAAAAGCCCATCTCAGAAAAGGGCCTAATTTTAGAAAAAATCAAGCCCGGTTAAGGGCCCAAGTGTTTAAAAAGCCCTGTTTGAGGCCCAAATGATGTTTAAGAAAAAAGAGTGGAAAGGGAGCCCAGTTAAAACAATGGGCCAATTGCAAAAACCTAGTTGGATCAAGAAAAATGGGCCCAAGGTTTTTCTATTGAAGCCCAGAAAAAAGGGTAGGCCAAATAAGAAAATAGGCCCAGTTAAAATGGGCCCAAGTCTTAGCCCAGAATTAAGAACTTAAATCCAAGTATATACAAAAAAAATATATGTATATATTCTTGACCCTTTCGAATAGAAAACACAGAGAAATCCTGGTCGAATGGTCTGAGGTCGAATTTCCCTCGACCAGGGCTGATAAAAGAAGCTAATTCGGTCAAGAAATTAATTCTGACCAAAAATCTTGGTCGAAAATGATTGTTTTTTGACCGAAATGCCAGAATAATGTTCGACCTTGTTCCTTGATCCTTTCGACCAGGGAACAAGATAAAATCTTGGTCGAAATGATCCAGCTCGAAATAGCTTCGACCAAGGCAAGAGATGATGGTTAATTCGGTCAAAAAATGGAGATCCTGACCGAAAATCTTAACCGAAGTTGAAAAAAATTCCTGGTCAAAAATTCCTGGTCGAAAATTCCTGGTCGAAATATTTAAAAAAAAAAAAAGGGGGGAGAAATCCTGGCCGAAATTCGACCAGGATTCTTGCTCGAATGGAATCTCCTCGAAAATCCTTCGACCAAGGCATAGCAGGGGCTAATTCGACCAGGATCCTGGTCGAATGGATTCCTGGTCGAAAATTGTATTAAAAAAAAAGAGAGAGAGAAAAAAGGAAGAAAAAGGGAAGAAAAAATCCTGGAAAATTACAAAAAAATAAGGAAATTCCTTAAATAGTTTCTGAAAAATGTTAATATTTTCAGAAATAAGGAATAAATCCAGGATAAATCCCAGAAATTAAGGGAAAAATCCAGAAATTAAGGATAAATCCCAGAAATTAAGGATAAATCCCAGAAATTAAGGGAAAAATCCAGAAATTAAGGGAAAAATCCAGAAATTAAGGATAAATCCCAGAAATTAAGGGAAAAATCCAGAAATTAAGGATAAATCCCAGGAAAATAAGGAAAAATCCCAGAAAAATTAGGGAAAATTCCAGAAATTAGGGAAAAATCCCGGAAATAAGGGAAAAATTCCTGGAAATCAAAATAATTCCTAAAAGGAAAAATTCGTTGTAAACGTGTAGGTCGCTCCACACTTTACGCAGGAACGAAACCCTGTAAGGGAATGAATAGACTTAACTTCTGCGAAACATAATCAATGTTTCCCAAAAGTTGGGGGGCAAATGATAGGGATAAATAAATCCTGATAATGGGCTGCTGGACCCAATTTGAAGGTGTTTGATATTCAGACCAGAAAGGTTAAGCCTGATGGACCAGATCAGGTCTGGTCGAATAAAAAAGGCCCAAAAGCCCTGATTATTAATTAATTTCGTAATTAATTAATAAGGGAAAAATCAGCTGTTGAGAAGAGTCCTGATAAGGATATAAATCCTTATAGATAAGCCTCAAGGGGACCTAAAAGGATAAGGAATCAGTTTCCTACTATCTAGGACTCCAAAGTCCATTCTAATTATGAGACTTGCCCACCAAGTCTCCTATACCAAGTCCAATTCAAGGACCACCAACATCTATATAAGGGGTCTCACCCCACAAATCAGAACTACGTTTTTTGGCTTGATTCTCTAACTCACAGAAAGGCAGAATTAAGCTACGAAACACGAGAGCAGCCATTAAAGGCCTTGAGCTCCCGAATCTTAGTAATAAATACAGCAAGTAATAACCTTAGCTTTTTATCCATAACAATGATCATATAAAAATAAAAATGTGATTTTTGTGACGTTTTTGGTACCCGAAGGGGCCCGGAAAAATCATTTTTCGTGAAAAAGGTCAATTTGTAAAACGTCTAGGGGTTCAGAATAGCGATATGGTATAGGGCATTTTTTGCAAAATAGGGCCAATAATTTTGTTTGAAATACGGGCGTTTAAAACATGGTTTTGAGCTATATGGGTTTTGATATAAGATATCTAACTTGCAATAAAACACTCAATAAATATCCAAAACACGTTTGGATCAAAACAAATAACACATAACACATAGCAGTTATGGTTTAATAACTCAACACATTTAATCACATATAAATGATATATTAATCCACATATTTTATTATAAATATGATATAATACAACGTAAATTTCCCGGTCGTTACATTCTCCCCCTCTTAATAGGATTCTGTCCTCAGAATCTTCTACGAAAACAAATGAGGATATTTTTCTAACATTTCACTTTCAAGCTCCCAGGTTGATTCTTCAACCACTGGGTTTCTCCACAACACTCGCACTAAATATACAAACTTATTTTTCAACACTTTCTCTTGCAGATCTAAAATTCTTACCGGCTGCTCTATAAAAGACAAATCTGGCTGGATATTTATCGGTTCATACTCTATTACATGCCTAGAATCAGGATTATATCGCTTAAGCATTGACACGTGAAACACATTGTGAATATGTTGCATATGAGGCGGTAACGCTAATTCGTATGCAAGCTTTCCTACTTTCTTCAAAATCTCAAATCGTCCGACGTATCGTGGCTTCAATTTACCCTTATTGCCAAATCTGGTGTAATGTCAACGGTGTTGCAATCCTTGAAAATTTTTGAACGAATCGACGATAATATCCCGCTAATCCCAAGAAACTTCTTACCTCTGTGGGCGTTCTCGGTCTTTCCCAGTTTGTAATGGCCTCAATCTTTGCTGGGTTCACTTTGATCCCTTCATTACTGACTATGTGTCCTAAGAACTGAACTTCCTGTAGCCAAAACTCACACTTCGAGAATTTAGCATATAACTTCTTTTTCCTTAAAATCTCCAAAGTTGTTCTTAAATGTTCTGCATGATCCTCTTCCGTTTGTGAATAAATCAAAATGTCGTCTATAAACACAATAACGAACTTGTCTAAATATTCCTTGAAAATTCTATTCATCCGGTCCATAAACGTTGTCGGGGCATTTGTTAATCCAAAAGACATCAAAAAAAATTCATAATGTCCATACCTTGTTCTGAAAGCTGTCTTTGGTATATCTTCTGGCTTGATCTTTAGTTGATGATATCCCGATCTTAAATCAATCTTGGAGAAGTACTTGGCTCCTTTCAATTGGTCAAACAGATCATCAATTCTGGGTAACGGATACTTCTTCTTGATTGTAAGCTTGTTGAGCTCCCTATAGTCGATGCACAGTCTCATGCTTCCGTCCTTCTTTTTGACAAACAAAACCGGTGCACCCCACGGGGATACACTAAGTCTGATTACTCCTTTCTCTAACAACACTTGCAATTGCTTCGCTAGCTCTTTCATTTCAACGAATGCCATTTTGTACGGGGCCTTGGATACTGGTTCTGTTCCAGGCGCTAAGTCGATTGCAAACTCAATTTCTCTGTCTGGAGGAAGTCCTGGTAACTCATCGGGAAACACGTCTGAAAATTCATTCACTACTGGAATATCTTCACATTTTGCTGGCTTCTGACTTCTGTCAATCACATATGCAACGAAATGCTCGCATCCTTGCCGTAGCAACTTCTTGGCTTGAATCATCGTTAAGAACTTCTTTACTTGCTTCTGGCCCTTGAACGTTACTATCCTCTCGTCTGGCGTCTTCACTATTACCTTCTTATTTCGACAATCTATCTGGGCATCGTGCTTAGATAACCAATCCATTCCTAAGATAATGTCAAATTCTCCTAACTTTAATGGTATCAAATCTACACAAAACTTACTACTAGAAATCTCAATCTCACAATTCCCACAAACTTGATTAACAAATACACGTTCTTGATTTTCTAATTCCACAGTCATTATTTCATTTAAATACTCAACTGGACAATTTAACTTACTAACAAAATCTTGTGAAATAAAAGATCGAGTTGCTCCCGAATCTATTAACACTTTGGCACATAAAGAATTCACATTAAATGTACCTGCCACGACATCAGTATCCTGGACAGCATCCTTCACAAACATGTCAAAAACTCTACCCCTTGGAGTCTCATTCATTGCTGGGGTAGATCCCATAATCCTCAATACATTACTGACTAGGGCTGGTGTCTTGCAATCCCTAGCTATATGTCCTGGCTTTCCACATTTAAAGCACGTAAATCCAATGGCTGGAACCTTAACTGCTGGATTTCGGATAGGCTGATCCTTATTTGCTGGCTCTCTTGCTGGCTGATTTCGGCACTCCCTCGAATAGTGCCCTTTTTTGTTACACTTGAAACAAACTACATTCAACTTATTACAAACTCCTCCATGTTTCTTTCCACATACTTGACAATCTGGAAAAGTTAACCTCAACTGATTCAGCTGATTTACATTGGCTGGACGGTTGCCCTGGCTTCCGTCACCTGCATTTTGTCTTTTGAAATTAAAATTCCTCCCTGGCTGAAACTTGCCCTTCTTAAAATTTGGAAACTTCCCTGGTTGTGACTGACCTTCATTCCCTTCAAATTTCCTTTTCTTACTTTCCTTCTCCTTCTGGGACATCTCGCTCTCAGTTATGGCTTTCTGTACCATTCCTGCATATGTATCCAACTCTAAAATGGCTACCTTCCCTCTGATCCATGGCTTCAAACCTAGCTAAAATCTCTTAGCCTTCTTCCTATCAGTATCCATATACGAAGGCACATACCTTGACAATTCCTGAAACTTACTCTCATAATCTGCCACCGACATATTTCCTTGCTTTAATTCTAAAAACTTCAACTCCATCTGATCCTGGAAAAACTGAGGAAAATACTTTTCTAAAAACAATTCCTTAAACCTCTCCCAAGTAATAATATCTGTACCTTCCAACGTCTTCACAATCTCCCACCAATAGGTGGCCTCATTCTTCAAATAGTAATTTGCAAACTCAACCTTCTATTCTTCCTTTACTTTCACTAAGGCAAATGCATTCTCTATCTCCTTTAACCAAAAATTTGCTTCAATCGGCTCTAAGGAACCCTTAAATTCTGGTGGGTTTACTGCCTGAAAAGTTTTGAAAGTTACCTGGGGATTGGTCTGTCTTTGTTGTTGTTGTGCCAGGTGAACTGTTTGTTGGGCCAAGATTTGGAGAATCTGGGCTATTGCTGGGTCTATGGGTCCTGGGTTTGCATTCTGGTTTGTATCATCTTGGTTGTTATTATTGTTGTTGTTGGTTTCATCATTCTGGGTATTGGTGGGGGTATTTCTTCTGGGAGGCATTTTTTGTAAAGAATCAAACAACTTATTTAGCTTTTAAATCAAATTCTTCGGATAAAAGAAAAGTTTTGTAAAACAGAAATATCTCTGTTTGAAAACAGTTGTAACAGTTGAACTAAGTATATTTCATGCTTCTTTACAGAATATAAACAGTTAAGGGAATTGGGTACATGGTATCACATGGGTATAACTGGTGCAATAAATAAGGTAAAGTAAAACATGTACAGTAAAGTAAATGATAATGCTGGAAAGGAAAAGGGTACTGATATATATAGATCAAAAGTCTGGGGTAGTACAAGCGTAAAGACGCTTCGGAAGTAAAAGCAAAAAGGGTACAACAACCTACTCACTAATCAGCATAACTAGTCTATAAATACAACCCAAAAGTCTACTGATACATACTACACACTACTGTACATACTACATAACCAAAACAACATTGATCAGCATCTCTATCTCTGGATCTCTAACTCATGGCAAATCTGGACCTCCAATCTCCTCAAGCTCCTCTAGCACCCACTTAGCCCACTCCACTAGAAAATCAGGGGTGATGTCCTCATGTGTAGCCTCAGCAATCCTCACCACAGCTGCTCTACGAAATGCCTGGAGCCTCTCTCTGAGTCGCCTCTCACCACTCCCAACCTCTCTGGTACGCATAATATGCAATAACTCCTGAATATGACCCTGTAGGAATCGCTGCTCCATAAGGCAAGCCTCAAACGGATGATATGGGACAGGATAGGAAGAGAACTGGAAATGTACTCCTGTAACTGGATGACCAGTAAAGCCTGAATCAGCAGGTGGGGGTCCTCTGATAGGTGGCCTCATGCCCTGGGGGTGGAATAGCCTGCAATGGTACGGGCTACAACACAGGTGGAGGTAGAATAGCCAACACTGGTGGAACAGCAGGACGTGGATCTGAAGACGGTCCTCCAACTGAAGGCTCTGAGTGATCAGTTGATACGGGGATGAAAGAGTCGGCCATCGCTGCTATCTGAAATCATATCGCAATATAAGAATCTCGAACCATAACGCAAATCATAGTAGTACCTATTATACCGTAGCACTCAACCTCTCGATGTTCTATCTTTCTATTCCTTACTTCTAATCCTATCCCTCTACCCTTTCACGTCAATCTAGGCTTGTGTCAGTGACTTATAACCTGTAGCTCTGATACCAAACCTGTAGCTCTGATACTAAACCTGTGGTGCCCTCCAAACCCGTGTCAGAAGTTAGGGGTCCACACACACACCTTATTTATAACCTGCTTATAACAATAATAAAATAATAATATGCAGTGACCCTACTTACCAACTACCACGGACCGCAACAGGTTAAAGTATGCACACAAGCCAAACACACTTATATTACAAATCGTTCAAATCCCAACTATTCAAACTCAGAACTGAGTATTAAACATTATTACAAACTTTTACAAACTAAAACTATCCCAAAAGAAGCCTACTAACTTAACTCGATCAACGTGAACCCCTAGCTCTCGCGCTGGACTGGGGATCCTCGGTACCAACTGGTTCCTTCTTAACTAGAAAAGAACATAAACAACATCGCACAAATGAGCTAACTAGCTCAGCAAGTCACAATGACAAAACTGAGAATAATGATAATCAGGTGAAAATGGTTATGATATCAAGTGAACAATGGATTATGATTTAGAATTGGATATTATATTTTCATTATAAAAAACAAAGTTTAGGCTGCTGATCAGTCATGCATTAACCCCGAGCAAAGCACACAGCACTGCTCTAACTACTGGATCCAAGGCACACATTGGCCTAACTTGACCATTATATGGTCTGACCACGAATCTGGTCCACAATTTTATAAACAAACAATCCAATTCTAACATAATAACAGAATAAATAATATAAAGTAATAAACAAAATCATAAACCACATTGGGTGTTCGATAATGAAATGGTTTCAATCTTCATAAGGATCAATATGGCATTTTCAAAGCTTGGCTGTTGGGTAATGAAAGAATTGGATAACAAAGGAATCAATGTTTCAAGGTTTCAAGGATTTGGTCTTTCAAAGCATAAAATAAAATGGTTTGAGTGTGTAAGCAATTTGGTTCAGTGTTTGATATTTAGTTTGTATGTATTTGTGGAGGAGTATCGTATATTTGAGGTTCGTATTTGGGTGTACAACAATCAATGGTCTAGAAAGAATCAGGTTTACGGCTCAAGATCAATAATTAGAATCAGAGTTTTGGGTTCAGTGCATCAAAGCACTTGCAATATAAAATAGGTCTATCAATCAACTATAATATATCTTGAGAAAGTTCAGAACACTTGCCTGGTACTAGCTTATTATTCTGCACTCGCTTTCAATCACAACTCTCTACTCCTTGACTATCTGTTTCCCTTTCCTACGCCTTGCCTCTTCTGCTCACATATCATAAGCATCTATCAATATTCAACTCATACGATTCTATTCGACATATACTTCTATGTACCCTTCATTTTACCAAAATCCGATTAACGGATCGAAAGTTAAATTATCAACAAGTAAACACCGAATATATAGACCGACGGTTAACCAACAAGTCACATATAGCACATAACACGTCAAATAATCAATGATATATCATTTATAATGGAGTCTCGGGTCATAAACAGGCTTTCGGGTATTTAAAATGATTTTTAAAACATTTTTCGGAATTAAAATGGGTCGTTGGATCAATTTCAGAGTAATAAACAGGGTTCGGTTGGCCCAATCTGGCTTCAAAACAAGTTTATAATAATTATCGAGCCTTGAAAACAATTTAAAATAATATTTTAAAGCTCGAAACTATTTTTAGGAATTTTTAAATAATTAAATCTAATTAAATAATTAATTAAAATCAATTAATAATTAATTAAATCAATTAATCAATTAATTTTCGAATTAATTGACCAAATAATCAATTAAAAATTAACTGGAATTAATTAAATAATTAATTCAGATTTATTTTTTGAATTAAAAATAATTTTTGGAATTAAAATTATAATTTTTGGTATTTTCAGAAATTAAAAACGAATTTTTATAATAAAAATAAATAGGAAATATAATTTTTGAATATTTTTAAAAACAGGAATCCAAAATTTGCAAACTCTGGAAACTTTAGGGACTAAACTTCATCGTCCCCAATAATTGAGATACTAAACTGTAATTTTTCCAGCCCTCGCCGGAAAACAGTCGGGGTTCGCCGGAGAACTCGCCTCCGGCATCCTCCCACCACCATCACCTCCAGATATACTCTACACAACATCAGGAATCTGTTTATGCAATCAAAACACAACAATGACCCCTGTCCTGGCCGGAAAATGGCCAAGAACTTGGCCGGTTTCCGGCGAAACATCGGGAATTTCAAAACACAACTCCCTTCGATTCAGACATCCTCTTTTAAGGAGCTATATACCAATTGATTGCAAATTTCATAAGGAACACAATCCACTATAAATCAACAGCTAATAACCCCTAAATCAAAAAGCCCCAAATTTCAATTGAAAATATTCATACGGGTTATAAACTCTAATTTCAAAATTCGAAAATTAAACTCAATTTTGAACATGTTATTGAACTCCAAATTAGACGTATGACATATGAAAATCATCAGGAAAACAAGCTCTACAACATGCAATCATCAAATCATTCAAACAATCATCCGAACAAAAATTCATATTTTTAATAAAAATAATTCGAAAATAAATAAATTTTCAGAAAATAAACCTTGATTTCTGCAGTGATATGGAACACATAATCCGATAGTACTCCTCGAGACCTTCGATTTGGTTACTCCAACTTTCCCAACTGATTTCAATAACACCCTGAATTTGTAGTTTGATTCTCAGAAGGTTTTATGAATTTAAGGTTTTTCTCTGGAAAATTATATATTTAACTGACTGCAAATGATTTTGATACGGAATAAAATACGGTAAAAGGATATTTTTAGTTACGGAAAATTAGTATCCAGTTGGATCATTCCGGGTATAAAATGGTACGTTTATTTATAAAAACTGATCCAAATGGTACCGGTTTTCGGGATAAATATCCAAATCAGTACAATTAGTACTGGGGTCTTGGTCTCAGCACCTGGTTACACGTATTACGAGGTGATAATTGTGATAGTTTGATAAAAAGATCCCGTTTATCGAAAATACGAGTTTTATCGATCTACCGAAACGAATAACATATCGAAAATGTTGCGCCGGGACCCGCGCAGGACAAACTGTACGCCGGATCGAAAAAGTCAAAACATGGAAAATGCTCGGAATATTACAATTAGATTAGGAAGGAGTTCTCGGAAGAGTTTCGGCTTATAAAAATGTAAAAACGGGTTACGTCGGTGGGTTCCCATTTGTATAAAATAGTTTTTAAATACTCAAAAAAAAAAGATTTTATAAAATCCATATATTTCCTATAAAATCATAAATCATCATAAAAATAAATAGGAAGATATGACAATTATCTATATTTTATTTTGGACATATAAAATTAAAATACTCAATTAATATTATTTTTAAACATCCAAACACATTTAACACTTAACAAATAATTCACAGAATAGATACTGAACACATATAATAATTATTTATTAACAAAAATAATTACACGATATATCCCGGATATTACACTAGTGGCTTCTTGACTTGTCGATATCTCAGAGTTCTTTAGTCAGAGTTACCTTGTCGATATCTCAGAGTTCTCTAGTGAATTTTGACTTATCTATATCTCTGAGTTCTCTAGTGGAACTTGACTTATCGATAACTCAGAGTTCTCTACTGAATGTAGACTTGTTGATACTATGAGTTCTATAGTGAAGGAATGACTTGTCGATATCTCCAATCTTTAGTTCTTCAATTTGGCTTGTCGATATCTTCCCGAGTTCTCTAGTAGCTATCCTGACTTCTCGATAAGCCATTCTGGAGTTCTCGAATGACTTCTCTATAACATTAAATCTGTGACTTGTAGAGATATTGACTTAGAGTATTTTTATCCAAACAGATTTATGTTAGATATATTTGAGATGTTATGTCTAATATGTTTCATGTTTAGTTTTCAGATCTTAACAAACAGGAAATATCAGTACTTACAGGAATCAGTACTTATTGGAAGTCAGAAATTAAGGATATCAGGACTTAAATTATCAGAAGATAAATATCAGAAGATGGATATCAGAACTTAAGTACTGGAGGACTAACGGTTAAGGAAGGAAGCTGATTTATAGGAAAGAAGATCGAGACTAATACAAAAAGAAGATATGCATGGAAATAGTTAGAGTACTTAAAGAATTGTATAAGATATCTGATTGATATATTTTAATAGACAGAATTATATTCCATATCAATTAGAAGTTATCTTGTAACTGTGTACTATATAAACACAGACATAGGTTTACACTATATGTGTTATCATTATCGAGAAGATCATACATTGTAACCTAGCAACTCTCGTGATATTTGTTCATCATTGAGAGAGAACAGTTCCATTGTAACAGAGTCTATTATATCGAATATATATGTTTACTGTTACTTGTGTTCAAAATCGATTTGATTGTATTCTACACTGTATTCAACCCCCTTCTACAGTGTTGTGTGA
This sequence comes from Apium graveolens, assembly GCF_009905375.1. NCBI lineage: Eukaryota > Viridiplantae > Streptophyta > Magnoliopsida > Apiales > Apiaceae > Apium > Apium graveolens. The sequence goes on along the minus strand of NC_133649.1, from coordinate 234,910,019 downwards.
CCTAACAAGTGGTATCACAGCCTATCTGTTAACACACATACACTAAAGATCCAAAACAATCATATCTGAAGAAGCAAAAAATCCAACCAAGCCCGCCAAAACTGAAGAAACTCAAAAGACTCAAATCCAAAGTCGATATGAGACTATTAGGGTTCCCATACTGAGACCTTCTAAGTACCCCATATGGAAAGTAAAGATGGCTATGTTTCTGGAAGCTACAGATCCAGAATACCTTGACAGAATTAATGAAGGTTCGCATAAGCTAACCAAGCTCTCTGTTGTAGTTGCAAATCAGCCAGCAAAGACCATACCAAAGGAGAAAAGTGAGTATACAGCTGAAGATATCTCATCCATTGTCATGGATGCAAAGGTAAGGCATTTGCTGCATAGTGCCATTGATAATGTCATGTCAAATAGGGTAATTCATTGCAAGACTGCAAAGGAGATATGGGATGCTTTGGAGACAAGATGCCAGGGAACTGATGCAATCAAGAAGAACAGGAGGACTATAATCACTCAAGAGTATGTGCAATTTAACTCAAAAAGTAATGAGTCATTAACTGACCTATATGACAGGTTTGTCAAACTCTTGAATGATCTATCACTGGTGGACAAGGAATATGATCTTGAAGATTCAAATCTAAAATTCCTTTTAGCTCTTCCTGAAAGTTGGGATTTGAAGGCTACTATTATAAGAGACAACTATGCTCTTGATGAAACTACTCTTGATGAAATTTATGGTATGCTCAAGACTTATGAACTTGAGATGGATCAAAGAAGCAAGAGATAAGGGAGAAAGTCAAGGATTGTTGCTCTTAAGGCTGAGGAGGAATTCCCCAAAGTGGCTGTCTCAAAGAAAGGCAAAGGAAAAGCTCTCATCACAAAGTTTGATTCAGAATCATCAAGTTCTGATGATGATGATTCAGAAACTGAAAGTTTACCTGAAATAGATGCTGATGAAAAGATGATGAAATTGTGTGCTCTTATGGTGAAGGGTATCACAAAGATAGCCTACAGGAAATTCAGAAGGGGAAAGAAGTTTTTCAAGAAAGGTGGAAGTACTGATAAGAAATGTTTCAGAAAGTATGAAGGCAAAAGTGCAAAGTCTGACAGAGAAGACACCTCAAAAGTCAAATGCTACAATTATGGTGAAAGAGGCCACATATCTCCTGACTAAAGAAAGGAAAGAGTGACAAAGGCAAGGCACTTGTCACAAAGAAGAAAAGCTCGACATACTCTTCAGATTCTGAAGATGAGGTGCTTTAATGGCAAATGCTGATGGCAGCCCTGAAACTGCTGAATTAAAGGTACCTCAAACAACTTATGCCTTTCATACTGATGATATTACTGAGTTGAGATTATATCTTAAAACCATGTTTATTAGCTACAGAGATCAAACTTTAACATGTGAAAGATTAATTTCTGAAAATCTTGCTTATAAGAAAAGGAATGATTATTTAGAAAAAGAGTTAGTTATCTTCCATCAAACTCAGAAGAAAGAGATGATGCTTTTTATGTTAGAGATGAATTGCTAAAATTGAATAAATCTCTCAAAATTGGGTTAGAAAAAGAAAAAGAGATTATCAGGACTTGGACTAACTTTGGCAGAACAAATCAGAATTTATTAAGTAGTGGAAACTGGAAAGGGGGCTTAGGTTATGGAGATGATGAAAGTGAAAAAGGAACTGAACAAATTGAGCCAATTGTTGTTAAACAAACTGTTAAGCCAAAAGTAAATCCTGTTAAGTTTGTAGCTAAAACTGTAAAGTCTGAATCTGAAAAGATGAAAGAATCTGTGACAGAAGTTAAGGAGAAATCAACTTTTGACAAATTAGAACAGGATAAACCAGCTGAAGTCAACATAGGCTTAATGACTAAGAAGCAGCTTAAGCATAAGCTGAAAGAAATAAGAAATGTCAACAAGTTTAAGGCAGCTAGGAAAAATAGCAATGGAAAGGAAGGTGTGAATAAAAGCAATAACTATATGCATGTTCCTAATGCTCCTAGAAAGAAATGTTATAACTGTGGAAACTCTAACCATCTTGCTTCTTTTTGCAGGAAGAATAAGAATATAAACTCTTTACCTCCTAAGTCTGGAGTTAAGAGTCAGTCTGTTAGGTTTAAGCCACAAAATCCTTGTTTTCATTGTGGTAGTTTATGGCATTCCATTTATACTTGTAAGGAATATTATAGTTTGTATTATGATTATTATCAAATAAAACCTTCTTTGAAAAAAGTTCCTTTAATTCCTTCTAGTGTAAAGTCTGATGCAAAGTCTGATAAACTCTGATATTAAATCCGCTGCAAATGCTAACAAACTTAAAAAGGCCAAAGGATCCAAGCAAGTCTGGGTCCTTAAAACTAACCATTAGTGGTCTTTGTGATTGCAAAGCAACAGGAAAAACATCCTAGTACTGGATAGTGGATGTTCCGGACATATGAATGGAAATAAAGCCCTGCTCTCAGATTTTATGGAGAAAGCTAGCCCAGGAGTTTCTTATGAAGATAGCAATATGGGAAAAATTATGGGATATGGCAATATTAATCTTGGGAATGTCATCATTGAAATAGTAGTTCTTGTCTCATGACTTAAACACAATCTACTGAGTGTGAGTCAAATCTGTGATAGAGGTTATCATGTCAATTTCTTTAAAGAATACTGTGAAGTTGTAAGCAATTCTACAGGCAAAGTGGTTCTGAAAGGATACATGCATGGTAACATTTATGAAGCCAGACTTTCAACAAGTTCTGATGGTTTTGCAATCTGTTTGTTGAGTAGAGCATCAATTGAAGAAAGCTGGAATTGGTACAAAAGACTCCCTCATTAAAACTTCAACAACATAAATGAGCTTGTAAAGAAAGATCTTGTTAGAGGATTTCCAAAATCAGTATTTGCTCCTGATGGCCTTTGTGATTCATGTCAAAAGGCTAAACAAAGAAAATCTTCTTTCAAGAGCAAAACTGAGTCATCAATTCTTGAGCCTTATCACCTACTGCATGTTGATCTATTTGGTCCAGTCAATGTCATGTCTATTGCAAAGAAGAAATATATTATGGTTATAGTGGATGAGTTCACAAGGTACACTTGGGTGTACTTCTTGCACAAGAAGAATGAAACTGCAGTTACTCTAACTGATCATGTTAGACATCTGGATAAGTTGGTCAAAGATTTTGTTAAAATTATAAGAAGTGATAATGGCACTGAGTTCAAGAATTCAATCCTGGAAGAGTTCTGCAAAGAGAATGAAATCAAACAGGAATTTTCTGCACCTAGAACTCCACAGCAAAATGGAGTTGTAGAAAGAAAGAATAGGACTCTCATTGAAGCTGCACGAACTATGCTTGATGAAGCAAAGCTGCCAACCTAATTTTGGGCTGAAGCTGTGCAGACTACTTGTTTTACACAAAATGCAACACTCATAAACAAGCAAGGAAAAACACCATATGAGATGGTGAAGAAAAGAAGCCAAATCTAAAATATTTTCATGTATTTGGATGTAAGTGTTTTGTTCTTAAGACTCATCCTGAACAGCTGTCAAAATTTGATCTAAAAGCTGATGAAGGAATTTTTGTTGGATATCCACTTTCCACAAAAGCCTTCGGATTCTACAATTTAAGAACAAGGGTTGTCATGGAATCTATCAATGTATCTTTTGATGATAAGAAGATTACCGGACTTGAAGATTTCAATGATCACGATCAACTGAGATTTGAAAATGAAGACTTAAATACTGATTCTGTAAATTCTGATGACTTAAACTCTGATCCTGTAAGTACTGATGTTATTGAATCTGTGGTAACAACTCCAAAGGAAAATGCATCTGTCCATGGGGAGCAAGCTGAAGATACTACCACATCTCAAGACTCTGAAGAAGCATCAGAACCTGTCACTGGCTCTTTAAGTTCTGATTCATCTAGTTCTGATGAGCCAAATTCTGATAATTATGGAAGCTTTGCTACTTCAAATCCTGAAGAATCCAAGTCAAATTCTGAAGTCTCAGAGAGCATAACTATAGGGGGAGCATCAGAAAATGCTGATGGAGACAACATGGATCATGGGGAGGATCCAGTTCTAGAAGTCAACTTTAATCTGTAAGGAAGTGGACCAAATCATATACACCTGACTTAATCATTGGAGATCCTGAAGCAGGTGTCAGAACTAGAACTGCAACATCAAATGAATGTCTCTATCATTCTTTTCTATCTCAGACTGAACCAAAGAAAGTGGAAGAAGCTCTTCAAGATGCTGATTGGGTGTAAGCAATGCAAGAAGAGTTAAATGAATTTGAAAGAAATAAAGTCTGGACCCTAGTGCCCAGACCAAAGAACAGATCTGTTGTTGGCATAAAATGGGTGTTCAGAAACAAAACTGATAGTGATGGCATAATTACTAGAAATAAAGCAAGGCTGGTTGTTAAAGGCTACTCTCAACATAAGGGTATTGATTATGATGAAATATTTGTACCAGTTGCTAGATTAGAAGCCATAAGGATCTTTTTGGCTTATGCTGCTCACAAAAAGTTTAAAGTCTTTCAAATGGATGTGAAAAGTGCTTTTCTTAATAGAGAATTGGAAGAAGAGGTCTATGTTGAACAACCTGCAGGCTTTGTAGATTCAAAATTTCCAAATCATGTCTATAGGCTTGACAAAGCACTTTATGGCCTTAAGCAAGCTCCTAGAGCATGGTATGAGACTTTAGCTCAATTCCTTCTGAAAAGTGGATTTCACAGAGGTACAATTGATAAGACACTGTTCTACCTCAACCATGGAAAGGACTTACTTTTGGTACAGATATATGTTGATGATATCATATTTGGTTCTACTAATGCCAAACTCTGTGAGAGGTTTGCAAAGCTAATGCAGTCAAGATATCAAATGAGTATGATGGGAGAACTCAGGTATTTTCTAAGCCTTCAAGTCAAGCAAAATGAAGAAGGTACTTTTATCTGTCAATCAAAGTACACTAGAAATTTACTGAAGAAATTTGGAATGCAAGATTGTTCAAATGCATCTACTCCCATGGCCACTGCAACCAAGTTAGATAAAGATACTGGTTCATCAGTAGATATTACTAACTACAGAGGTATGATTGGCTCTTTACTCTATTTAACTGCAAGTAGACCTGATATCATGTATGCTACCTGTCTTTGTGCAAGATTTCAGGCTGATCCAAGAGAACCTCACTTAATAGCTGTGAAAAGAATTTTCAAGTACCTTAAGGGTACAGCTGATCTGGGATTGTGGTATCCTAGAGAATCAGATTTTAAGCTAATAGGTTACTCAGATGCAGATTTTACAGGATGCAAAATAGACAGGAAAAGCACTAGTGGAAGCTGCCAATTTCTTGGAGGCAAATTGGTTTCTTGGTTTAGCAAGGAACAAAAGTCAATTTCCACATCAACTGCAGAAGCAGAATATATTGATGTAGGAAGCTGTTGTGCACAAATTCTTTGGATGAAGAATCAATTACTGGATTATGGGTTAGAATTTTCTAAAATCCCGATTTACTATGATAATCAAAGTGCTATTGCTATGACAGGTAAACCAGTTCAACACTCAATGACAAAGCACATCAGCATTAGGTATCATTTCATAAGGTAACATATGATGGAAGTTATAGTGGAATTGTATTTTGTTCCAAAAGATCAACTATGGCACCCCAAAGCCCGGGGTCAGGAGTCTCGGAGGCCACACCATCTAAACTCTTACAACCACACAACTCACACTACAATATATAAATACTCACGCTTCACGACCCCACACTTATCACACACACACACACTTATAGGTTATTGTCTTGGAAACGAACCATCATATCTAGGGTACTTTCAACCATCAAGTGATAATTATTACAACCCAAAAGTAATTTAGTCTTACCAGGGAGTAACCTTAAAATAAAGCTAGTCCTCCGGCCAAATATACGTTTCTTGTTTATTATCTTACATAGGTTATACTTATAAATAAGCCGAACCAAAAACAACTGAAAACTAATCCAGCTTATTCGGACTACCTGTGGTACAACACCAAACAATCTATGGAACAGCAGGCCATTTCCTACCCGTTTCCTGGCTGTGGTTCTCATGGCAGGCATCTTGATTCACTGTTGTGTTGTGTCAATTTAAGAAAACAAGTGTGAACTATAATGCCCAGCATAATAATGTACAGTATGAAAATGACTGTATGATAATATCATATATGATAATTATGTTTTATTAAAAAATAGTTTTCCTTGGTGATACACACCTTCTAATGAAAACAATTCTTTAAGGGATTTTAATATCCTGCGAATACCTTAAGAGTAATCCCAGCACCTAGGCTTGGGTTACGGTATTGCATCTCAATTCCAATTGGAAGAATTAGGACACTCGTTGGAGCCACCGTATATGATGATCAGTCGTAATACGATAATAGTAACCTTTTCTACTAGTAGAAGGACGACGCCTTCGTATCCCGATTATCACCCTTGCCGCATTCGGGCTATATGTCCCATTTTTGGGTATACACATACTTCACAAGTTCCTGAGTACACTGAGTACCTTCGCATGCGGTACCATAGGTAGTCCATCTAGCACACATAGTACCAGAGTCTACCCCTCCCTTGTCCTCTTTTTTTAAAAAGAATTCTATCATATCTTGAGAACTCGAACCACATCGAAGTTCCCCAAGCATTTTGCTTGTTGATAGAACAGCTTATCTCACTAAGACATAAGCGTATATATGTATATATATACTTCCGAGATTTTCGGAGGAAGTACTAAGGATGTGAGTTGACCGTTTTCAACAGATAAATAAGGGGGAAAAGTTTCTCCTTGAAACTATATTCAAAATATTAAATAAGTCGGGATAATATTCACCGACGATCTGAAATTATTCCAATGATATTCTGAAATCAGGAAGTATATTTTAAATCAGGATCTATGATTTTTAAATCAATAATAAACCCTTTAAGAATAATAAATAATTAAATAATAGTCGATAAATAATTAAACCTCGAATGAGTTTACTCTCTAAAAGAATATTTAAAATAATATTACTCAACTAGTTTGTGTCTACATAATTAATAATCTATAATGATTAATTGGGTTTGAAATAAATATTCGTTGGAGTATACTACTCCCATAATAAAGGAATAATTATATAGTATTTCTTATTCGAACCATAAAATATAGTTGAGGTAATATGTTCGTTGGGAAATCGTTTTAATAAAAGTTCGAGGTATTTTAATGTTTCGTAAATGGACGATGAGTCCCTATAAAACGTACTACTATGGACTTATAATCGCCCTATAATATCACCGCAATGATTCCCAGGTTTTATCTTAAATCCCGACCGACTCTCGGTCTTATATAATATGTCACGCTTATAGCAGAATAAACATTTCACGATATATACTTATCGTACAACATCGCTACATTATGCGAAAATTCAACAACTACAGTTTACAACTTCGGGACTTTCTGCAGAAACTTAAAGTTACGATTTATTGGTTTTAACGGAGTTACGTTTACGATCGGGGTTTCGTTACGCCCTAACTCTTAACACAACCACCAACAATCATCATTCCATCATCAACACACAAACTCCTCTCAAGAACATCATGTTCTTGAGGCAACAACAATCAACCTTAAATCTACTTAACTTAAACACCAAGATTTCATCAATACCACTCATTGAACTAGGTTTACTACCACATACTAAATGGATCTTAAGATGAATCTTAAATAAAGTTGGGCCAAAGATTTTTACCTTTCTTGAAAGCTTGAGATGTGTTCTTGAGGATGGTGGAGGCTTGGAAGTGCTTGGTATGACTTTTGGAACCTAAGACCACCATTGAAATCAAGATACCAAAGAGAGGTTACTATTCATACTATTCACTAGTGACTTTCTTGATTTTATTTCACCCATCAAACCTTGATAAAAAGAGATGAAAGAATTTTCTTTCCTTATTTTAATTGCTAGGAGTCTTGAGTATTAATGGGATGATTTTATCATGGCTAGATTTTGAGATTTGAATTTGGATTTCCTCTTTTTTTTTCTTCAAGGGCCGAATGGAACAATGTGAAGGGGGGTATTTATACTTTCTCCTCTTGGTTGATTCTCTTGGTTGCTTCTCTAGGTTGCTTCTAGGAAATGGGGGTAATATTTTTCCTTGATTTTTATTCTCCTAGGTTGAATCCTAGGTTTATTCTTGTTGCAAATCTTGGGTACAAAATCTAAGTAGCTTGCTAGGTTACAAGCTAACTACATGGGTTAGCTTCCTTAGCACCCTATTTTGCTAGCTAGCTTGATCATCCTATGTTTAGCTCACTATATGATGAATTAACCATGGTTACTTTCTTACCATGGTTTAGTTATTGCGTTAAGTTTTATTTAATCGTTTACGCGTTCGTTCATTTGATTAAACATTTTCCTAATACTTACTCGTAAATGGTTCGCGACGTAATTCCTTTCGTATTTATTTCTTATATTTTAAATTATCATACTTGAATATAAATCCGTAGGGTTTTAATCTCGTAATCATATTGTGATTCCCGTAATCCTCGATGAGTCGTAAATATGGTCGTTTTTCAAAGTTCGTTTTCTTCGAAAACTAATAGCGTTTACATACACTCATTTAGTACGTATAATCATAATATCAACTCCGAAACTCATTTCCTCATGCACTCTATAGTGTGGGCTCAAAAGTTTTTCCCGTTTGTCAGGGTTACTATTCATTAAACGTTTTACAAGGTCTCAAAAATTCGAGTTATTACAGTCTTCCCCTCTAACAAGGATTTCTCCCGGAATCAATTAGAAAATAAGTGGGGATATCTATTCATCATTGCGTCTTCAAGTTCCCAAGTTGATTCCTCAACATTTTGATTTCTCCATAAGATCCTAATCAGCTTCACAGTCTTGTTCGTCAGCACTTGCTCTTTTTGGTCCATTACCCTTACTGGTTGTTCGATGTAGGTCAGGTCTGGTTATAAATCTACCTGCTTGTATTCTATTACATGTCGTGCATCTGCATGGTACTTCCTTAACATGGACACGTGGAACACATTGTGTACTTGTTGCAAATTAGGAGGCAAGGCGAGCTCGTAAACTAGAGGTCATATTCTCCTCAAAATTTCAAATGGTCCTATGAATCTGGGACTCAGCTTCCCTTTCTTTCCAAATCTCATCAATCCATTCCATGGTGATACCTTCAATAGCACCAAATCCCCTGCTTCATATTCCCTATCCTTCCTGGTCTGGTCGGCGTACTTCTTTTGTCTATCCTGGGCTGCTATCAGTCTTTTCCTGATGAGTCCTACCATTTCCCTGGTCTGTTGGACTAATTCTGGTCCTAATATCTTGTGTTCTCCAACTTCGTCCCAACACAGGGGAGAGGGACATCTCCTTCCGTAAAGAGATTCATACGGGGGCATTCCTATGCTAGCGTGATAGCTATTATTGTAAGCAAATTCGATCAGGGGTAAGTGGTCATCCCAATTTCCTTTGAAATCAATGGCACATACTCGTAGCATATCTTCTAGGGTCTGAATAGTCCTTTCGCTTTGTCCATCATTCTAGGGGTGGTAAGCGGTACTCATGTTTAGTCTGGTGCCTACGCATTCCTGGAAGCTTTTCCAAAATCGGGAATTAAACCTTGGGTCTTTACCTGGCACTATGGCTACAGGAACGCAGTGTCCTACTACAATTTCCTTCAAGTAAATTGTAACACCCCCAAATTTGGGGTCGGGGATCCGGGTTGTCACAAGTCCCATTTCCCTTAATAACACCCAATCTTAATATATAATCAACTATTCTGTACTGTGACCCCGCCATAAACACACACACCACAAGTTATAGTCTCAGAGATGAATATCCAAAAATAATCACAAGTCGTTTTATTCCACAATTATATGCCAATACACCTTAAAAGGGTTTCTGAATAAATTTACATTTCTTTGCCATTATTACAATTCATAAATATACATAAATCTGGTTCATCAATAGTTGAAAACCTAGCCTATTGGTAGCTCCTACCTCAGCTACGACGGTATCATCGCTTCCAGAAAACTGCGGAACATTTTCTAACCGCTTGCGAATTGGAAGCTTGGTCCTGTTCATCTTGTCTAGCTGATGTTGTGTGTTGAAAGAAGAAATCAAGGGTGAGCAACAAGGCCACCAAAATAATATGTATAATGATTTACAATATATGAGCATTCTCATAATACTCATGAAAGTCTTGGTCAAGAAGAAATGAACCAAGTTTGATATCTTACCACGACGAAGTCGCAAAATATTCAGTATATATACATATATACTTTTCAAAATCTTTGAAATCCTCTGCCATGTATAATATACACAGAGTTCCAGTTTATAATTGTATAAAACTATCGTGGCAAGGTGATCTCATATATCTAACCTTGTCTCAACATTTTTGTGAAAATCTTTGTCATGCATAAGATAATCATTAACCAGATATAAGTTGAAAAGATGAAGTTACAAGATACTTCAATATACTTATATCTTTCCAAATACTACTTGAACTACCACCCTTCAAGTTATAATTAGTTTCAAAAGTTCATCACACAGATGAGACTACAAGACAAGATTTGAATAGATTCAATCTTTGAACATCATTGTAAATAATGAAGTTACGAGATACTTCATTAAGTCCCGATATATATATACACCTATATATATATACATTTCATACACTCCTTGAAAGCCTCTATTATGGAAGTTATAAACAGAGTTGCAATATCCAATGAATTTGGAAAGGAGAAAACCTTGGCATAAACCTGATACCTTGCTGATCAGGCAAAGATATCAATAAGTAACCTTTTCTACTAGTAGATGGACGAATTCCCCACTAGTCATCACCCTGGTCGCAATAGGACCTTATGCTGGACTGCCACTCAGCCACTTACGCATTTGATGGACTCCCACTGAGCCACTTACACTATCATGGACGCCCAGTGAGCCCATGTTGCTTATGCCGACTCGATAGATGGACTTACTTCCCGAACTTTGGGTAAGTAATCAATTCATTTACCAAAACAGCAACCTCGCTGCGAATATAAAATACACCACAGAGCCGGATCCCTCAGGTTTTGAACGAGTATTTAAATCCCCTTTAAAAGGAAGATCTTAAATATAAAAATGAGTTTTGGGATCCGCTCTAACTTTTAAAAATCATTTTGAAGACTCCAAAACACTTTAAAGAGTGTTTGGAGTAATGCTGATTTAATGAAGTAAATCAGTCCCAATATATTAGAAAATATCTGAATATTACTATTTAAATAATATTCCCTTAAAGAATAATCTTTATACAAATAATTGAAGTAGAAGTTGTAAAACTTATACTTGAAATGAGTATTAAATAACCAAAGATATACTTATATGAAAGTACTATCTTTATTTGAATAATCAAAGATAAGTTTGATTATCGACACCTTATTCTTTAATAAAATAAAGAATATATCTCAGCAAATAATCGGAGTCATAGATCCTCAAATGAATATTCAAATAATATTCAAATAATAAAATAAACTGAGTCATAAGCCCTCGAATGAATATTCGAAATAATATTTATTAAATAAAATAAAAGGAGTCATAAGCCCTCGAATGAATATTCGTAATAATATTCATTTAATAAAATAAAAGTTATCGAATAACCCTTATTCGATTAATAGTTTTGAAAACTATAACCATATATATATATAAATATATATATTATACTCGGGAACATCGACTCCCGGTTTAAAAATATGTTCACCTTTTGATCCCCTATACTAAGGGTAAACTCAAATACCGCTTATCTCTAGCATAGGTATTATGCAACTACAAGCATTTGAACCAACAGATATATAAATCAAGAATATGAAACAGGCATGCATATATACCATATCACATGCTACAATATATCGCAAGAATTTGCTAATAACAAATATGCATATATCACAAGATCATGCATATATACATATACATCACAACAACAGTATAACGGGTAGAAAACTTGCCTGAGTGCTCCCGGATAGACTTAAGTTTAGAGTGGGTCCGATAACCTATGAACAACAACATAAGTCGTAATTAAACCCCGGTCGCTTAAGAAACTAGACTTTAACCATTTAGAGTCCTAACGTTCGCTTTCGCGCTTAACGATTTACTTAAGTTGCTCGAGTACCCTCGGCTCCACCATTTTTAATAAATTAACCATTAAGGGTTTTAAGGCGATTCTTTCGTGAGTACCTTACCAACTGCCTAATCCACTTTACATAATTGTTTCTTACCTCAATTAGTCATTTAAGTTCCTTAACCAAGGTTTCAAAGTAAGGCAAGGGATAATGGTTCGGTCGCGAAACGCCGTTACTTAAAACGGTCGTTTCTCCTAAACCGTACATCGGAATCAAACGAACTACATATCAAAACGAAGCTCGTAACATGAACTATCTAATCATGGCAATGGACAAAACCTTGCAGTGAGTTCACGGGTCCTAATTTTAAGAACAAAAACAGCCTAAAGTAAATCGGACATTACGACGGCTATGTTTACGTGATTTCCCAAAATTTTACCAACCAATTCAACACCAAACCATCACCAATCAATCCCAATACAACCATATGACCATATCACTCATAAACCACTTTAAACCATTTTAACCAAGCTCAAATCATACCATGAATCATCAAGAACAACTAGTGCTACTTTTTAACTCCAAAATCAACAAAAGCACTTAACCACTAAGATCTCAACATGACAAAACAACTACTACACTTAATCTATCATTCCATCATCATAATCATTTATATCAAACAATCTTAATACTAAGATCATGAAGAGTTATACCTTCCTTGAAGCTTTTAATCAATGAAAGATCCTTGGAATGTCCATGGAAGCCTTAATATATGCTTAAGCTACCTTGACCTTGCAAATAAAATCAAGAATCAAAAATTTGTTCTTGAAAGTTACTATTCACCCTAAACTAAAATGATTTGTTTGAGATAGAAAACCTTTGATTCAAGCACTCAAACTACTTGCTCTTCTTAGTTATGAAATATAGGATCCACAGAAACAAACCTTATAATTTTCCATGGAGTATAGCTTGTGTTTTGAATTTCTAATTCACCATTTTGGTGAAAAATTCGAAATGAAGAAGATGAAAAGGGGGGGGGGAGAAGCTTGCTTTGTTTTATTGATCTTTGTGCATAAAAGGCTTGGTTGATATCCTTTTGTTTTGTTAATTACCTTTTAACCATGGTAAAATTTGTGTGGCTTGAAATCAACCAACAATACCTTCCCTTTGGTCATGCTTATGTCATCCTCCTATGTCATCTTCCCACACTTGTCATATTCTTGTTGGTGTGGTGACATCATCATCACTAACCTCTTTGATTAGCTCTTAATTACTTGGCTAATGACCGCTGATCTGTTATACGGTTCGCTTAACTTTCGTTCTCATTTATCGTTTGAGGGATCATACCCGGGATCTTATTACTTTGGTTCCCTTAACCTTTCTCAATACATTATATTCCTTTTATGATCCTCTCTTATAATCCTTGAATTTAAATCCTTTTAATCATTTTACCTTATACTCAATTCTTTCGGTATCTGGTGGATTTTCGGGAAAAATCAAATGTTCGAATTTGGATTCTTACGATCTTTACATACACTTATATCCCATATAAAGTACTAATAAGATCTCAGAATAACAATAGAAGAACCCCTACATAGTGTGGCATGAAAAGTTTTCTTATTCAGCATAATCAGCAAAATCACTATTCATAAGGGTTTCAAAAAAATTCCAAAAATTGGGGTTATTACATAAATATCCACCAACTTGTCTACGGTGTATTTTTTGTTGATTGGTAGGAAGTGTGCGGACTTGGTCAATATATCTATGATAACCCATATGGCATCGTGATTGGTCTTTGTTCTTGGTAAGCCTGTCACAAAATCCATGGCTATATGCTCCCATTTCCATTCCGGAAAGGGCCCGTAATAGTCCACTAGGTCGCTGATGTTCAACCTTCACTCTCTGGCATATCAAGCACTTGCTGACCCATTCTGCTACTTCTCTCTTCATGTTAGGCCACCAATAGTATTCCTTAAGGTCACGGTACATTTTTGTACTTCCTAGGTGGATTGAATATCTAGAGTTATGCCCTTCGTGCAGCAGCTCATCCTTTAACTCTTGCACATTTGGAATCCAAATTCAGGACGCATACCTCATGATCCCTTTCTCATCCTTCTCGCATCTCACTTCTTCACCGGTCAAGGTTCCTCTTTCCTCACTCATCTTCTTTTCCTGACATACTCGTATCTTTTCAGTCAACTCCGACACTAGCTTAATCTTAAATAATCCTTTCGTTCCCTTACCTGTCGTCCTCACATCAATTTCCAACTTCTCAAATTCTTTATTTAACTACTCTGATGTCATTATCATCTTGAGTCTTTCCTTCCTACTAAGGGCGTCAGCCACCACATTAGCTTTACCCGGGTGATACAAAATTTCACATTCGTAGTCTTTTATCAACTCTAACCACCTCCTCTGTCTCATGTTCAGTTCCTTCTGAGTGAAAATATATTTGAGGCTTTTATGGTTAGTGTAGATCTCACATTTCTCACCGTATAGGTAGTGTCTCCAAATTTTCAGGGCAAACACTATGGCTGCTAATTCTAGATCATGCGTAGGGTATCTGCTCTCATATTCCTTCAATTGCCGAGAGGCATACGCTATAACTTTGTCATGCTGCATCAGTACACATCCTAATCCTTTCAGCGATGCATCACTGTATATCACAAACTCCCCCTTTCCATCGGGAAGAGCGAGCACTGGTGTTGACACTAGCCTCCTTTTCAGTTCTTGAAATCTTTCCTCACATTTTTCTGTCCATACAAACGTTTCCGTCTTCCGGGTAAGTCTAGTCAGTGGACCGGCTATCTTAGCAAAATCTTGCACGAATCTTCGATAATATCCTGCTAAACCCACAAAACTCCTAACCTCTGTTGGGGTAGTTGGTCTTTCCCAATCATATACGGCCTCTATCTTGGAAGGGTCAACTAAAACTCCTTTGCTACTCACCACATGTCCTAAAAACTGAACTTCTCTCAACCAAAACTCGCACTTCGAGAACTTGGCATAAAATTTCTCATTCCTCAAGATTTCTAAGACTATCCTCAAATGTTCTGCATGTTCTTGCTCTGTCTTTGAGTAGATCAGAATATCGTCTATAAAAACTATCACACAAATATCCAGGTACTTTTTGAACACTTTGTTCATCAAATCCATAAAGGCTGCGGGTGCATTGGTTAACCCAAACGACATAACTAAGAACTCATAGTGTCCATACCTAGTGCAAAAAGCAGTCTTCGGTATATCTTCCGATTTGATTTTCAACTGGGGATATCCTGTTCTCAAATCTATTTTGGAAAAATGTACAGCTCCCTTGAGTTGATCGAATAGGTCATTAATCCTGGGGAGAGGGTACCTATTCTTAATAGTCAGCTTATTCAGCTCTCGATAGTCTATGCATAATCTTATACTGCCGTCCTTTTTCTTTACGAACAGTACTGCCGCTCCCCATAGTGACACACTGGGTCTTATCATTCCATTATCTAATAACTCTTACAGTTGAGAAGCTAGTTCCTTCATCTCAACTGGGGCTAGCCTATATAGGGCCTGGGATACTGGTGTCGTTCCTGGTGCTAATTCTATAACAAACTCTATTTCTCGGTCAGGTGGCAATCTTGGTAAGTTCTCTGGAAATACATCCTCGAATTCGTTTACTACGGGTATGTACTGTATATTAGGGACTTCCTTCTTGGTATCTACCACATAAGCCAAATAAGTCTCGTTACCTTTCCTTAACAATCTTTTTTCTTGTAGCATGGTTAGAAATTTCTGGTTCTGTCGTTGACCTTTAAACACTACTTCTTTTTCATTCTGCACTCTTATCTTTACTTTCTTCCGTTCACAATCTATTTGCGCTCCGTTACTGGATAACTGAAAGGAATATGTCCTAACTCCAATCGTGTATTAGGATTTAGGAATAACTTTTATGTAATCTGTTTTGATTTCATTGATATTAATAAAGACTTGTTTTGTTTTTATTACGGGCTTTATCTATTTAAGTGTTTAAATAAGATATACCATAGTTTAGAGTAAAGCTTTTTATGGATTATGATGAGATCATAATAGTGAGACCTAAAAAGATGATAACTCTAAACTTAAATAGTTCCTGGTCGTAGGATTACTAACTGGTAATTAATAATCCGCAAAGATCGGTACATACTATGCTTGCTTCATTATGAAGGATGTCTGTTCTCATAGACATTTGTGTGGTGACACTATAGCTAGTATGTAGGTGCTTATTATAGAATAAGTTCACTGAACATGACTCGCCCAGCTGAACAACTGATGGAGTTCACTCACGTGTCAGCAGTTGTTCGCTTAGTGATAGTTGTACAAGTATCCTTAGACTTGAGGTCATCATAGTCATCTTGTGTACACTGAACTATGCTTTGGTTTAGTTCTTAGTCTCCAGGGACAATTATTAGAGCTCTTCTGGGTATAAGAATTTGTACACGAAGATAGTGTATGATCAATAAAGGATCTACCCCTTCCAGTGAAGGAAGCGAATGTTCAAGGCTGATCCACTTATGCTAGTTCAGGAATCTCTGGCCAGAGTAAATGAAATTAGAAAGGAGTTTCTAATTTGCATAGAACTACGCATAGTAAATGGTAAGCAAGTGATTTAATTAGATAGGCTTGACACGAGATCCATGCCTTGTATTTAATCGGGACATTGTAGGGTAGAAGGAGTTTATTGTACGGTAACTATTCACTGACAGGTTCTTGGTATTCTAAGCAGTGAATTCATATTATCCGCATAGTCGCGATATGCTGAGAAGTATCCCTCACGATGTAGAATAAATGTGATTAATTAATTAATCATATTTAATAAATTAGAGAATTTATATAAATAATGATAAAATAGTTTTATTATTATTTATTTCTACTACCGGCTTAATATTGAACCTACAGGGTCACACCATAAAAAGAGAATGATTTAATGGTGGAGGAATTAATTAATAATGGCTAATAATTATTTATTTATGAAATAAATAATTAATTGGCAAATTTAATAATTGATTAAATGAGATTTAATTGATTATAAATTAATTAAGAAAAGTTCTTAATATTATTAATTAAAGGATTTAATTTTTGGAAATTAAATCAAGTGAGAGAATTATTTCTAAAGTGTTTAGAAAAAGGATTAATAATTAAAAGGTATTTTAATTATTAATGAGAATAATAAATGGGATAATAATAATATTATTTATGGGAAAATTTCAGCTGAAAATTTTGCCTATAAATACACTATTATAGACCCTATTTTATTGGAACCCACATCGAACCCGAAAACCCAAAAAGTTTGGAAAACCCAATTCTCTCCACCTCCTTCCTCCTCCTTAACATCGTTTTCTTGGTGGATACCGGTGGAGTGCTTCACACTTGAGGAGCAACTGCTAAGGATCTCTGATCGTTGTCTCCGAATTATTTTAAAAGGTTAGATTCGATCCCTCGAATTTTTATTCATAATCTGTATGCTTTTATTTGGATTTTGTATGTGTAAAAGTGTTTTGCCATGCCCCTGCTGTATTTAAAATCCAACAATGGTATCAGAGCATAGGTTGTATGCATATAGATCTGTGGTAAAAATTTCAGAATTTTATGTGCTTGTATGAATTAATTATGAATTTTACAAGTTATATCATGGATTAATTTTGTCTGATGAGAAATCGTTTCTCAGAATAATTTTGAATGTTGATCTGGGTTCTACAAGTGTTGTAGATCGTCTGGGTATTTTTTTTCATAATTTTATGATGTATAGATTTTTTATTATGAATTTTTGAAGTTCTAGCAATTAAATTCGTAATTAAATAAGTAAATATATGTATATATAGTATATATATATTTTTGTATCATCTGTTGTTTGTATATGTGTGCTGCTGTTTGTCTACTGTGTGAAGAAAGCAAAGCAAGGTACAAGTCTGTTGATGCACGCTGTTCGAGAGATGTTGTCGGCGGCTGCTGCAGAAAAGAAAACAAAATATAAATAAAATATGGGTGTCGCGCATTCCGGGAATGCGTTACACCCCTGTGACGCATTCACGGAATGCGTTACACCTTTTAAATGGCTTAAAAGGCTGTAACGCATCACCGGAATGCGTTACAGGGCTTGTAACGCGTTCCTGTAATGCGTTACAGCCCGACTATTTACATTAAAATTGATTTTCTGGGAGTTTCGTAACTCCGTTTTGGGCGTGCAATATACCATTGGATTCGTTTTTCTGAGACGGATCTAATGGAGTGATCAATTTTAGTTTATATAAAAGTTTTGAACTGTTTATATTCCATGAAGTGTTTTAAAGCTATTTTTGATGTTTTGAATTGATTTTAAATGCTTC
Organism: Apium graveolens; assembly: GCF_009905375.1. Classification (NCBI taxonomy): domain Eukaryota; kingdom Viridiplantae; phylum Streptophyta; class Magnoliopsida; order Apiales; family Apiaceae; genus Apium; species Apium graveolens. The sequence goes on along the minus strand of NC_133649.1, from coordinate 234,891,574 downwards.
TTGTGATACATAGAGATGTATATTGCTTGTTCTAATGTGCTAGATGATGTAACATGCCTACCTTGATGTTTATTCATGTTGATATATGTGATATATGCTTAGTTTATCATGCGATGATAGATTTAGGTGAACTTAAATAAAGATAAGGCGTTTGTTAGACAACCTAGTATAGTGAAATTATTTCATAACCTTAATAATAATATTATGAATACAATCATGAGATTCTTGTGTTTATGAAACACGTAATTGAATATGAATTTTCGATATGAGAGAAAGGATGATTCTGTCAACAACAGATTTCTATCTGTAAGAAAGGGTTATTAAGTGACGCCTCTTGACAATGCTCCACCCGATCTAGGAATCATCTGATTATTGATTATTGATTTGAAATATTTAATTTAAAAGGAAGAATCTCTTTATAATATGATTATGATTGTAACGTAATATAATCCCTCTAAAATTAAATAATATCAAGTAGTAATTGGCCAATGACACAACGGGCTTGTGTCGGTCATAACCTTCCAACATGGTAGAAAGTAGTTCTTATTTTTGAATCATTATCGTTTCGTGCCACAGACGAGGGCTTTGATTTCGAAATAAGAAATACTTGTCTATTACATAGAGATGTGTACATTGAATAAGAATCTAAAGATCGTTACGTGCCACAGGCGTGGGCCTTTGGGGACTGATTCAATTGTACGGAATGTTGGGTTAGACTTGACTTAGAATATTATGTTTGTCGTGCCACAGCCGTGACTCAATTATTCAAGAGGCTAAAGTTTGATTAGGGAATAACATTAGTTGTAATTGACAAGAGTTGTCTGTCTATTGAACATTACATGGCGTTTCGTGCCACAACCGGGGTTGTGTAATGGAATGTAGGATCCCTATTCCCACTAGCATTTTGAATGCTTAATTTTTCATGTAGGGGGTTGAATAAATTAGGAAAACTAGTGGGAGCCACTTATGAATAAAGACCGGATTCATATAGTGTTTTGAAATGAAATCGAATATTTGCTAAGTGTTGTTATGTGTTTATCATTTACAGATTTACTTTGTACGTTATGTCTTCTGCACTATCACTCAGGAGCATACTAGATGCTCACAAATTGACTGGTCCTAATTATGCTGACTGGCTTCGAAACTTGAGAATTGTTCTCAGGATTGAGAAGCTGGAATACGTGATTGACTCACCTAAGCCTACTGAACCTGCTAGTGATGCACATAATGATGAACATGTTGTGTATCGTAAGTGGATAGATGATGCAAATGTTGCTCAATGCATCATGCTAGCTTCCATGAACATTGAGCTACAGAAGCAACATGAGCATATGGATGCTCACACTATCCTCATGCATCTACAAGAGTTGTATGATGTGGCGGGGAGGACAGCTCGATATGAGATATCGAAGGAGCTGTTCGGTTGTAGGATGTCTGAGGGATCATCTGTGAATGACCATGTACTTAAGATGATCAATTTGATTGAACGTCTTGGACAACTTGGTTTTGCCATGGATGGGGAGCTGAGCCAAGACTTGGTCTTGCAATCGCTTCCGAGTTCATTCTCGCAGTTTGTTGTGAACTTTCACATGAATAAGTTGGATGTCAGCCTGCCTGAACTCCACAACATGTTGAAGACTGCGGAATCGAATTTTCCCCTAAGAAGAGTTCTGTTCTTCTAATTGGTGAAGGTTCCAATCCTAAGAAAAGGAAGAGGAACTCTTCCAAGAAGAAGAAAGTAGGTGAAGAAAAGCCGGTTCCACCAAAAGCTGAAGACCCCAAGAGCAAAGTTGTTTGCTTTCACTGTAACAAGGTGGGGCACTGGAAGAGGAACTGCAAGGTTTACCTCGCAGAATTGAAGAAGAAGAAGGGTAGTGAGACTACCGCTTCTGATTCAGGTATGTTCATGATAGAAATGAATATGTCATTAAATCAAATTTCTACTTGGGTATTAGGTACTGCCTGTGGTTCTCAAATCTGCTATTTGTTGCAGGGACCAAGGAGAAGTAGGACTCTTGAGGAAGAGGAGGTGATTCTACTGATGGAAATGGAGCAAGAGTTGCTGCTGAAGATGTAGAATCATTTCATTTACATAGGCCTACGGGCAAGACTATTATTTGAAATAATTGTTATTTTGTTCCCTCGATTGTGAGGAATATTATTCCCATGTTAGACTTGGCTGGATTTTCATTTATTATTGAGAATAATGAATGTTCTATTCTTAGAGATAATATTCTTTATGGACGTGGTGCTTTAAATAATGGTCTGTATATATGTGACATAATTTACTTTAGATTGAACAAACTAATAAAAGAAAAGGGATGATGAAAATCTCACTTCATAGTGGCACTGTAGTCTCCATTTAGTGGACATGGAAAGAGGGCTGCAAATTTGCTAGGAATGGTACACACAGATGTATGTGGACCAATGTCTACGCAAGCCATGGGTGGATTTTCATACTTCATTACTTTCATAGATGATATATCTGGATTCGGATATGTGTTTGATGAAACACAAGTCTGAGGCCTTTGAAAAGTTCAAAGAATATAAGTATGAAGTGGAGAAATAACCAAACATAGTATTATAACTCTTCGATTAGATCGAGGTGGTGAATACTTGAACGGAGAGTTTCTGGATTATCTCAAAGTAAATGGTATAGTCTCCCAGTGGACTCCTCCAGATTAGTATCTGAAAGGAGAAATCGAACTTTGTTAGACAAAGTTCGGTCCATGATGAGCTATGCAAATCTTCCAGTATTCCTATGGGATTATGCATTGGAAACCTAAGCATATTTACTGAATAAGGTGCTTTCCAAATCTGTTCCTCAAACTTCGTATGAGATATGGAAAGAAAGGAAATCGAGTCTTAAACACGTTAAGATTTGGGAATGTCCAGCTTATGTCAAGAAAGTTGACCCAGATAAGCTGGAATATCGATCCGTAAAATGTAGTTTTGTGGGATATCCTAAAGAGACTTTAGGGTATTACTTTTGCACCGATCATCGGGTGTTTGTCTCCAGACATGCTACCTTCTTGGAAAAGGAGTTTATCCTTGAAAGAAACAGTGGGAGAAAAATTGAACTTGATGAAGTTCAAGAAGCACAAACTACTACGGATCAAGTGGAAACACCTGTTCTGACTGAACAACCTTTTGTGGAACAGCCCATTCATAGATCAGGGAGAGTGTCTCGCCAACCTGAGAGGTAATATGGCCTTGTCATTGAGAATGACAATGAGTTGTCGATCATTGATGATGATGACCCTGTGACCTGTAATGAGGCTATGAGTAGTGTTGACTCAGAGAGATGGCATAGTGCCATGAAATCCAGAATGGAATCTATGTATACGGTATACAAAAGATAGATTATAGCAGATGGCCAGGTGGAGACCTTTAAGGCCAGGCTTTTGGGAAAAGGATTCAAACAAAGGCAATGGATTGACTTTGATGAAACCTTTTACCTGTAGCCCTGTTAAAATCAGTTCGGATTTTGCTTGCGATTGCTGCTTACTACGACTATGAGATCTGGAAAATAGCCAGATGGTTTTCTTTCTAAGGGAAATGAAAGCCTAGTGTGTAAGCTACTCCAAACCATATGTGGTTTAAAGCAAGCTTCTCGAAAGATGGAATATCCGTTTTGATGAGACAATCAAAGAGTTTGATTTTATCAAAAATGTAGATGAACCATGCGTCTACAAAAAGGGTTAGTGGGAGCGCGGTAACATTTCTTATATTGTATTGAATTAGAGTTGACACACATAACAACATAGCAGGCCCACTCACAAAGCTACTTTATGAAAGTCACTTTGATCGTCATAAAGACAAGATGGGTATTAGATACCAGAGTGATTGGCTTTAGTACAAGTGGGAGATTGAAAGGAATATGTCCTAAGTCCAATCGTGTATTAGGATTTAGGAATAACTTTTATGTAATCTGTTTTGATTTCATTGATATTAATAAAGACTTGTTTTGTTTTTATTACGGGCTTTATCTATTTAAGTGTTTAAATAAGATATACCATAGTTTAGAGTAAAGCTTTTTATGGATTATGATGAGATCATAATAGTGAGACCTCAAAAGATGATAACTCTAAACTTAAATAGTTCCTGGTCGTAGGATTACTAACTGGTAATTAATAATCCGCAAAGATCGGTACATACTATGCCTGCTTCATTATGAAGGATGTCTGTTCTCATAGACATTTGTATGGTGACACTATAGCTAGTATGTAGGTGCTTATTATAGAATAAGTTCACTGAACATGACTCGCCCAGCTGAACAACTGATGGAGTTCACTCACGTGTCAGTAGTTGTTCACTTAGTGATAGTTGTACAAGTATCCTTAGACTTGAGGTCATCATAGTCATCTTGTGTACACTGAACTATGCTTTGGTTTAGTTCTTAGTCTCCAGGGACAATTATTAGGGCTCTTCTGGGTATAGAAATTTGTACACGAAGATAGTGTATGATCAATAAAGGATCTACCCCTTCCAGTGAAGGAAGCGAATGTTCAAGGCTGATCCACTTATGCTAGTTCAGGAATCTCTGGCCAGAGTAAATGAAATTAGAAAGGAGTTTCTAATTTGCATAGAACTACGCAGAGTAAATGGTAAGCAAGTGATTGAATTAGATAGGCTTGACACGAGATCCATGCCTTGTATTTAATCGGGACATTGTAGGGTAGAAGGAGTTTATTGTACGGTAACTATTCACTGATAGGTTCTTGGTATTCTAAGCAGTGAATTCATATTATCCGGATAGTCACGATATGCTGAGAAGTATCTCTCACGATGTAGAATAAATGTGATTAATTAATTAATCATATTTAATAAATTAGAGAATTTATATAAATAATGATAAAATAGTTTTATTATTATTTATTTCTACTACCGGCTTAATATTGAACCTACAGGGTCACACCATAAAAAGAGAATGATTTAATGGTGGAGGAATTAATTAATAATGCCTAATAATTATTTATTTATGAAATAAATAATTAATTGGCAAATTTAATAATTGATTAAATGAGATTTAATTGATTATAAATTAATTAAGAAAAGTTCTTAATATTATTAATTAAAGGATTTAATTTTTGGAAATTAAATCAAGAGAGGGAATTATTTCTAAAGTGTTTAGAAAAAGGATTAATAATTAAAAGGTGTTTTAATTATTAATGAGAATAATAAATGGGATAATAATATTATTATTTATGGGAAAATTTCAGCTGAAAATTTTGCCTATAAATACACTATTATAGACCCTATTTTATTGGAACCCACATCGAACCCGAAAACCCAAAAAGTTTGGAAAACCCAATTCTCTCCACCTCCTTCCTCCTCCTTAACATCGTTTTCTTGGTGGATACCGGTGGAGTGCTTCACACTTGAGGAGCAACTGCTAAGGATCTCTGATCGTTGTCTCCGAATTATTTTAAAAGGTTAGATTCGATCCCTCGAATTTTTATTCATGATCTGTATGCTTTTATTTGGATTTTGTATGTGTAAAAGTGTTTTGCCATGCCCCCGCTGCGTTTAAAATCCAACAATAACCAATCCATTCCTATGATTACATCAAATTCTCCTAATGCGAATGGGATTAGGTCAACCTCGAAGATCTTCCCTTCTAATTTCAACTTGCACTTAGGGTGTACTTGATTTACAGGAATTATTTCTTTGTTTGCTATTTCCACTCGTAATATCTCACGTAAGGGTATGGCATTAAGTTTTAACTTTTTAGCAAAATCTTGAGATATAAAAGACTTGGTTGCTCCAGAATTAAATAGGACATTTGCATGTTCAGAATTTAACAAAAGGGTACCTGCTATCATGTCGGTGTTTCGGACAGGATCCTGAACAGTCATGTTGAAGTTCCTAGCAGCTGGGGGTCGGTTGGAGGCAGCTTTGCTCATCTCTGAGGCTGGGGGCTTCAACGTTGGACAATCCTTTCTCATGTGCCCTATCTTCCCACATTGGAAACACGTTACATTGGGTCCAGTGCAGTTGTTGGCAAGGTGTCCAATTTGGTCACACTGGTAACATCTCAGAGGAGCTCTTGTCTGGGTACACTCTCCAAGGTGTCTCTTCTTACAGGTTTGACACTCTGGTATTGGGGCGCGGGGTTGGCTATGAAATGTGGCCCTAGATTGTCCGTCGCCCTGGCCAATACTCTCACTCGGGGCCTTTCTGAATCCGGGGCCTCGTGTAGGTTGGGACACCGCTCCCCTGACGAACCTGCTCGGAAGGCTCCTGTTCCCGGTTCCTATTCCTTGGCTTCCTATCTTTCTCTTCCTATTTTCCTTTTCCTTCACACTCTGCTCACTGCCAGCTTCAACAATCGAGGCTTTCTGTACTAAGGTGGCATAAACTGTCAGCTCTAACACTACCACTCGGTTTTGTATCCACTGTTTCAGACCAAGCTGAAACCTTCGTGCTTTCTTCTCTTCGGTGTTCACAAATTCAGGCACAAATCTCGACAACTCAGTAAATTTGACCTCATATTCTGCTACAGTCATCTTATCCTGTTTCAACTCCAGAAACTTAATCTCCATCTGGGTCTCCATAAACCTAGGGAAATACTTGTCTAAGAACAGTCGGGTAAATCTATCCCATGGGATCACAGCATCAGTCTCTAGGTTTCATTTGGACTCCCACCAGTAGTTAGCTTCTCCTTTCAGCATGTACGAAGCGAAAATAGTCTTGTGTCATTCCTCAACACCTAGTATCTCGAAGGACTTTTCTATTTCTTTGAGCCAGGCCTGTGCTTCAACGGGGTCGCCCGATCCTAGAAACTTTGGGGGTTTGAGAGATTTGAAGGTCCTAAAGGCAGTAGCTGCAGTCTGTTGGGCAGCATGTGGCTGTGGTGGAATAGGCTGTTGGTTGAGATTTGCTCTTAACAGTTCCATAAATTCATTCATGGGGTTCCCTCCCTGATGGGTATCCTCAGCCTCTTCTTCTACATATTCTTCCTCATCATATTTATTATAGTCTAGGTCTTCTTCACTTTCCTCATTTACTATAGGGTCAGGTTCACTCAGTTGTTGGTTAACAGATTCTACGGGCTGTGCCCTGGTTCCTCTTCTACGGGATGGCATTGTTCTGATAATGAAAATTGGTCAACATAGTTGTAATTATAACAGTTGGATTATTTTATTCATATGTAAGCAAGTTATTTATTACCTAGCAGGTTTTTATAAAGTGCAATAATATAGACATCAATTTCTTAATAACTGCTTAGATATATATTAATAAGATCTCCCATTTATATCTTGGGGGATGAAACAACTAGCTGAGTTCATACATGCCTGATTACAATACATCACTACTAGTACTGAATACTGAAATGAAAATACATAAGCCATGTACCCTGAAGGGCTAGGAACGCTATCTACTACTAGCTATCCTATCAAAATTGGTGACAAGTCACCCAGCCTTCTTCAAGGTCCATATCTAGTCACTAGTCCCTCAGTCACTATCACTGCGAGTGAGGTCATGCACCCTCCTCATCACTCCTGCCAATATCAGCTCTGCATCAACTATCGGGATGTATCCTCCAACCGCTGTCATCCTCATCTGAACCCTGGTACGGAGCTCGATCTCTCTGCGGGCTATGGCTGGGGAACCAGCTCTAAAATCCCCTGGGTATCCTAGTCGGGTGGCTCTCTTAGCTGTCAGTGCCTGGCGTAACTCCACAATATGAGTAGATGCCGCAGTGATCTCATCGTTAAGCTGACCCACTATCCAGTCGTGTACGGCTACATGCATGGTCGCCGATGTTGGTAGAGGTGAATCTGGGTCGCTAGAGGATATGTCATAAACCTCGTGGATATGTGCACGTATCGCCCCCTCCTCATCATCATCTTTATAGGGCATAAGGCTCTGAATCCCTAGGGGTGGTGTAGGAGAACGAATAGTCGGGTGAGGGTACATCTCTACATCCCTCCAAACTACGCCATTAGCTATGGGGACATGAAGGTTAGTCTCCTCCTCTAGGACATCCTCAGTAGGGTTATCATCTGAATCATCCATGCGTGGGCTCTCTGGCTCGGGAATAGGGTCACGCTCAGGGACCATGACATCATCAACAGGATCAATCTCCCTCCTAGGCTCCACTAGTACCTGACACAATAGGCAATGTGTTACTAACTTGAAGTTGGAATTCCCTTGAGGGTACAACTGTCAAGACCACCCGTGTAGCCTGACGACGAACTCGACTTGAGCTCTAATTGATTATTTTATTATTCCTATGTCTATGTATTTTATGTCCTATCATTTCCAAGATTTGATAACCTAAGGCTCTGGTACCATTTCGGTGGCGCCCCAAAACCCGGGGTCAGGAGTCTCGGAGGCCACGCCATCTAAACTCTTACAACCACACAACTCACACTACAATATATAAATACTCACGCTTCACGACCCCATACTTATCACACACACACACACTTACAGGTTATTGTCTTGGGAAAGAACCATCATATCTAGAGTACTTTCAACCATCAAGTGATAATTATTACAACCCAAAAGTAATTTAGTTTTACCGGGGAGTAACCTCTAAGTAACGCTAGTCCTCCGGCCAAATATATGTTTATTGTTTATTATCTTACATAGGTCATACTTATAAATAAGCCGAACTAAAAACAACTGAAAACTAATCCAGCTTATTCGGACTACCTGTGGTACAGCACCAAACAATCTACGGAACAGCTGGCCATTTCCTACCCGTTTCCTGGCTGTGGTTCTCATGGCAGGCATCTTGATTCACTGTTATGTTGTGTCAATTTAAGAAAACAAGTGTGAGCTATAATGCCCAGCATAATAATGTAAAGTATGAAAATGACTGTATGATAACATCATATATGATAATTATGTTTTATTCAAAAATAGTTTTCCTTGGTGATACACACCTTCTTATGAAAACAATTCTTTAAGGGATTTTAATATCCTGCGAAAACCTTAATAGTAATCCCAGCACCTAGGCTTGGGTTACGGTATTGCATCTCAATTCTAACTAGAAGAATTAGGACACTCATTGGAGCCACCGTATACGATGATCAGTCGTAATACGATAATAGTAACCTTTTCTACTAGTAGAAGGACGACACCTTCGTATCTCGGTTATCACCCTTTCCGCATTCGGGCTACGTGTCCCATTTTTGGGTATATACATACTTCACAAGTTCTTGAGTACACTGAGTACCTTCGCCTGCGGTACCTTTGGTAGTCCATCTAGCACACATAGTACCAGAGTCTACCCCTCCCTTGTCCTTTTTATTTAAAAAAAGAATTCTATCATATCTCGAGAACTCGAACCACATCGAAGTTTTCCAAGCGTTTTGCTTGTTGATAGAACAACTTATCTCACTAAGATATAAGTGTATATATGTATATATGTACTTCCGAGATTTTCGGAGAAAGTACTAAAGATGTGAGTTGACTGTTGTCAACAGATAAATAAGAGGGAAAAGTTTCTCCTTGAAACTATATTTAAATATTAAATAAGTCGGGATAATATTCACCGACGATCTGAAATTATTCGAATGATATTCTGAAATCAGGAAGTATATTTTAAATCTGGATCTATGATTTTTAAATCAATAATAAACCCTTTAAGAATAATAAATAATTAATTAGTAGTCGATAAATAATTAAACCTCGAATGAGTTTACTCTCTAAAAGAATATTTAAAATAATATTCCTCAACTAGTTTGTGTCTACATAATTAATAATCTATAATGATTAATCGGGTTTGAAATAAATATTCGTTGGAGTATACTACTCCCGTAATAAAGGAATAAGTATATAGTATTTATTATTCGAACCATAAAATATAGTTAAGGTAATATGTTCGTTGGGAAATCATTTTAATAAAAGTTTGAGGTATTTAAATGTTTCGTAAATGGACGATGAGTCCCTTTAAAACGTACTACTATGGAATAATCACCCTATAATATCACCGCAATAATTCCTGGGTTTTACCTTAAATCCCGACCGACTCTCGGTCTTATATAATATGTCACGCTTATAGCGGAATAAACATTTCACGATATATACTTATCGTACAACATCGCTAGATTATGCGAAAATTCAACAACTACGTATCATGGCAAACATGGTATTTATGCAATGATAATAAAACAATCCTTTCACAACACAACAGTAAATGTAGTTGGGTTCGTAAACTTGCCTGGGTATCTCGAGGTGGAGGATGCTCTAGGTTCCGCTCGGAAATCTATAACCATAAACACAGTTCACTTCGTTAGGTCCCGTTCTAATTTACAGCGACTCGAACTCATGTGCTACTTATTATGCACCCTCTCAACTTATACTACCCTTATTATTCCTTTAAGTCATTATTCACATTATGGGCACTTCATTTTTCTAAGTATCATAGGTTTATTCTCATTATCGTCGTCGGCTCCGCTTATGGATTCTTACGGTTTCTACTCGCGCGGTCTCGGCTCCGGTATTTTTCTAAAATTGAGAAATCATTAGTTTCACTTGAAATTTTTATGGAAATTAAGAAACTAAATATTTTACTCTCTGTAAAAATTTCATGATTTATGAACACTTTTAAGTCGATCCTTTATATTTTCAAAGTTCGTAATTCGTAGCAGTTTTTGTCGCGTAAATCACTTTTAGTAAAACGGCCATAACTTCTGATCCGTAAATCGGAATCAAGTGATTCAAGTGCCTAAACGATCCTTATAACATTTATATCCTAAAAAGGATTAATTTTCAAGAAACTACAGTTTAAAACTTCTGAACTTTCTGCAAAAACTTAAAGTTACGATTTGTTGGTTTTAACAGAGTTACGTTTACGATCGGGGTTTCGTTTACGCCCTAACTCTTAACACAACCACCAACAATCATCATTCCATAATCAACACACAAACTCCTCTCAAGAACATCATGTTCTTGAGGCAACAACAATCAACCTTAAATCTACTTAACTTAAACACCAAGATTTTAGCAATACCACTCATTGAACTACGTTTACTACTACATACTAAATGGATTTTAAGATGAATCTTAAATAAAGTTGGGCCAAAGATTTTTACCTTTATTGAAATCTTGAGATGTGTTCTTGAGGATGGTGGAGGCTTGGAAGTGCTCGGTATGATTTTTGGAACCTAAAACCACCATTGAAATCAAGAAACCAAAGAGAAGTTACTATTCATACTATTCACTAGTGACTTTCTTGATTTTATTTCACCCATCAAACCTTGATAAAAAGAGATGAAAGAATTTTATTACCTTAGTTTAATTGCTAGGAGGCTTTAAAATTAATGGGATGATTTTATCATGGCTAGATTTTGAGATTTGAATTTGGATTTCCTCTTTTTTTTTCTTCAAGGGCCGAATGGAACAATGTGAATGGGGGTATTTATACTTGCTCATCTTGGTTGCTTCTCTTGGTTGCTTCTCTAGGTTGCTTCTAGGAAATGGGGGTGATATCTTTCCTTGATTTTTATTCTCCTAGGTTGAATCCTAGGTTTATTCTTGTTGCAAATCTTGGGGACAAAATCTAAGTAGCTTGCTAGGTTACAAGCTAACTACATGGGTTAGCTTCCTTAGCACACTATTTTGCTAGCTAGCTTGATCATCCTATGGTTAGCTCACTATTTGATGAATTAACCATGGTTACTTTCTTACCATGGTTTAGTTAGTGTGTTACATTTTATTTAATCGTTTACGCGTTCGTTCGTTTGCTTAAACATTTTCGTAATACTTACTCGTAAATGGTTCACGACGTAATTCCTTTCGTATTTATTCCTTATATTTTAAATTATTATACTTGAATATAAATCCTTAGGGTTTTAATCTCGTAATTATATTGTGCTTCCCGTAATCCTCGATGAGTCGTAAATACGGTCATTTTTCAAAGTTCATTTTCTTCGAAAACTAATAGCGTTTGCATACACTCATTTAGTACGTAAAATCGTAATATCAACTCCGAAACTCATTTCCTCATGCACTACATATTGTGGGCTCAAAAGTTTTTCCCGTCTGTCAGGGTTACTATTCATTAAACGTTTTACAAGGTCTCAAAAATTCGAGTTATTACATCAACAACTAGCAGATATCTTACCAAACCACTATGTGAAGCTACTTTTACAAGACTGGTAAATGGACTTGGAATGGTTTCAGGTTCTTTCTCTAAATCTGCTTAGTTTTTGTTCTCATGCATCAGACTTTATGATCAGTGTTTACAGATTGTCTTATCTTCATGAAATCTGTTCTTTAATTGAAATTCATTAAATACTGATTGTTATCTGATGTGGATCTTTAAACTCTGATAGTATTTCGAATGTTCTGTGACTATTCAATCCAATGAGGATATTTGTACTAGATGTTGACCTAATAGTCTTTAACTTACTAGAAATCCCATGTTTGAATTAGTTGTTTATGTGGAAACTCATTAACACAGGGAAATTCTGATTTTGAGCTTAGTCAAGTTACTTTGTGTATCTTATTACTAAGTCACAAACTAGATTCTTGCTTCTTATCTGTTAAATTCCGATGTCAGTAAATCTTAAGGATGAACTAAATGCTGATAAGCCTCACTTATCAAAAGAAAAGAAAAAAAAAGTCAGGTACTCCTTTGAGATCTAGAGTAAATATGTGGAAGGGAAGACCCAAGTGCATTGCTGGTATTAAGTAATATGCATTAGAAAAGCAAATAAATTTTCTTGGTGACTTTTCACATTCTCTGATTACTGGAGAAATACTATGACAACAGCATAAATTCTGATAAGCAGTCGTGACTCACTTACACTGAGAAGCCACTGTAAAAAGGAATTTCAAAAGATGCATAACATGAGCACAAACAGTTGAGGTGGATTCATGCATAAATTTGTTCTATAGTAGTCTTCATGATTGATGACAGATTTTAAGCACTTTTCTTAGTTATGCCTTATTTCTAAGATGTACTGAAGTTTATCAGACTTTAATCTTTATCTGATATTTTGCTGAATGCACACACTTTCACTCCATATGAATGATGAAAATTATTGTGGTGATTAAGTTGTTTTTGACAAACAGTTAAGTGTTATTTGCATAAATTCTGAGGACAAGTTCTGATGGAAGTTCTGATGATTAAACTCTGAAGGAAACAAGTCAGTATTTGTATGAAGAATCACATAAAAAGATATTCACTTTTTGAGTTCAGAAGCCATATTCTGATGACTGTTAAAATCTGATATAAGTGAAGTTCTGATATTAAATCATGATGGAATCCTTGATGCTTACGTGGCATTATTTTTTACTTGACTTATTTGTGGTAAAAACTGAAATAGTCATATTTAAATCAGAATATATTTCGATAAGATAAAAATAGTCATAATCATTATGGGTTAGTGATAAACGTGTTTTTCTTGAAAAACTGCATGTGCACAGTAATTATTGTTTCTTTTATGTGCTCATTAACTCTTGCTTTAACTTTTTACTGACTGTTATTATTATACATCGGTCTAGGGAGACGAGGCATCATTATTTTTACTCTTAATCGTTAAATAGTCCTCGCGTCCCTTGGTATTCCATTGGCTATTTAAATGACTGATCATCCTTCAGTAAAATCACATCTTTTCATTTCTCTCAAACAATGGCACATTTTAGTTGGTTTTACTACTATGGCACAGACACCGTGACCATTATTAGAAATGGAATTCCGACTTCATATCCTATCAACAACATTCCTTTCGACATTTGGATTTAACTTTCAGACAACATTAAAAATGATTTGTTATCTTTCCAAAGAGAAGTTCATCTCCGTATTCTTAAACAGCAGGAGAAAATCATTCGTCTTGCTGTTCTCTTTGTTGAAAGTAGGAAGAAGAATTAAATGTCATCCATCCGTATCTCTCACTACGCCAAAAGTACACATAGGCAACTATTTTTATCCAGCGTTGCACGAAAAACATTGCATTATCAACAAAATTTTCAGTTTATTGCAAAACAGTGGTGAAAACGTTGCATTACATTGAAGCTACCGTTGCTAATAATTGTTAGTGTTGCGCAGCATGCAACAGTAGAGGTAATAGTGTTGCATTAGATATTTTTTTTTATTTAATAAATGCTGATTTGGAAAATAAATCTGAGGTGGCATGCTGGGGACCCACAGGTGCTGACATGGCATGCTAACGTGTCATGCCACGTCAGCATTTTCGCCCCACATATGGGGCCCACTGGTGATGTGGCATGCCATGCCACGTCAGCATGCTAACGTGGCATCAGTGGGACCCACATGGGGGCCCAAAATGCTGATATGGCACGCTGACGTGGCACACAGTGGGACCCACTTGCTAACGTGGGAGCTGACGTGGCACTTCAGGCGTTGCAATTGCTTTCTGGTGTTGCAATAGGTTATTTAGTGTTGCGTTAGTTATTGTACTGTTCTTAAAATTTATTTGTTATATTCATGTTCTAATTTTTTAAAATAATTTTTAATTGATCCAACCGTACGGATTTTGTTCCCTACTAGTTTTAGAGATGTGTATTTTTTTAAAAAAAAATGTTATATCACGTGCTTTTTTAATAGTCAAACCCCGGTGCACACGGGTTCACATTACGTAGTCTTGTTCCGGGTGGTGATTCTATTTTTTAAAAACTTTTGTTCAACGATCCAACCATACGGATGATGATACCTACTAATTTTAGAGATGTCTAAATGTTTTTTAAAAAACTTAGATTTTATATCGTATGTTTTTATAATAGTCAAATTACAGTCAACACAGGTTCCTATAACCAAGACTTGTCCTGAGTGGTGATTCTATTTTCTTAAAATTCTTGTTCAATGATCCAACCGTACGGATGATGTTACCTTCTAATTTTAGAGATGTTTAATTTTTTTTAAAAAAAAATAGATTTTATATCACGTGCTTTTTTAATAGTCAAATTATGGTCAACACGGGTTCTTGTTACCTAGTATTGTCCCGAGTGATTATTCTATTTTCTTAAAATTCTTGTTTAACGATCCAACCGTACGGATGATGTTACCTTCTAATTTTAGAGATATTTAAATTTTTTTAAAAAAAATTTAGATTTTATATCACGTGCTTTTTTAATAGTTAAATTACGGTCAACACAGGTTCCTGTTACCTAGTATTGTCCCGAGTGATTATTCTATTTTTTAAAATTTTTATTCAACGATCCAACCATACAGATGATGATACCTACTGATTTTAAAAATGTGTAATTTTTTTAAAATTTTTTAGATTTTATAGCGTATGTTTTTATAATAGTCAAATTACGGTCAACACGGGTTCCTATAACCAAGTCTTGTCCCGAGTGGTGATTCTATTTTTTTTTAAATTCTTGTTCAACGATCCAACCGAACAGATGATATTACCTACTAATTTTTGAGATTTGTAATTTTTTTTAAAAAAATTAGATTTTATATCGTGTGTTTTTATAATAGTCAAATTACGGTCAACACGTGTTCCTATAACCAAGACTTGTCCCGAGTGGTGATTTTATTTTCTTAAAATTCTTGTTCAACGATTCAACCGTACGGATGATGTTACCTTCTAATATTAGAGATATTTAAATTTTTTTTAAAAAATTTAGATTTTATATCACGTGCTTTTTTAATAGTCAAATTACGGTCAACACGGGTTCTTGTTACCTAGTATTGTCCCGAGTGATTATTCTATTTTTTTAAAATTCTTGTTCAACGATCCAACCATACGGATGATGATACCTACTCATTTTAAAAATGTGTAAATTTTTTTAAAAATTTTAGATTTTATATCATGTGTTTTTATAATAGTCAAATTACGGTCAACACGGGTTCCTATAACCAAGTCTTGTCCCGAGTGCTGATTCTATTTTTTTTAAAATTATTGTTCAACGATCCAACCGTTACCTACTAATTTTTGAGATGTGTAATTTTTTTAAAAAAAATTAGATTTTTATCGTGTGTTTTTATAGTAGTCAAATTACGGTTAACACGGGTTCCTTGTAGATTCTTGTCTAGAATGATTTCTATTTTTTTAAAAATTCTTGTTCGATAATTCAATTATACAAATAATTGTACCGATTAATTTTATCATTTTCGTGTTATTTTGATATATATTTTACATTAGTTATACAATTTTCTTATAATATTTAAAATTGTAAATATTTAATAAAAAACTGAAAAAATAATTAAATGATGTTGAGACACAGATCTGCATACTTTCCCAGGCCAAAAAATTGGGCGACTATTTCGGGTTTAAAACCCTTTTCTATTCGGGTCAAACCGGACGCAGTGCATCAGTTTTAATCTCATCCGTAGATCTAACTGAGTGGGTGAATCTCGGTCATTCTTTACTTAAATATATAAACCAAAATATCGATTGCTTACATCATTTTCACATAAATCTCTCTGCAGTCTCTCTTCGTCTCTCTCGAACCCTCTCGCCACCGACCCTAAACCCTACCCTTTTCCAGCTTCATTCTTCTTCATTTCTCACCGGAAAATCTTTCAAACCACTCAGATACTTCTATTTCATGGATTTTCTCTTTGATTTTGAGTTACATTCGGGCTACATGCCGGGTTTGATAAATCAAATCTCGATTTCGTCTCAAATTGTCAACATCGATCAATTGATGTTGAGACTACGAGCGAAATTTACATTGCTTTTAAAGCCTTAATTATTTTTAAAACTCTAGATTTTTTTCAAAAATCTCAAAATTGATTCGATTTCTTTTTCGATTTAAAAACCCTAGTTTCAAATTTGGTTGTTTTGATGATAAATCGGTTCGATTAAGCTTGAAATGCTTTAGTTGATTGATTCGAAGTCGATTTTGTCAAAACCCCCAAATTTTTTTTGAAACCCTAGTTTTATCTCTATGAGTTTTGATTCGATTTAACTATCGTTTGAGTGTTCATTGCAGGAGAATGATGAAGTAGGGTCGGTTGTGGTTATTTGAAGATCATTCGCTATTGACAGTCGCCGACTTCAATGTGGATTCTCGGCACGTGGTTCAAATATGAGGTGCTCCTAACTCCGATCTATGGGTTTTGGTAAGTCTCGAGAAGTTTCGAGGCCTCGAGCAAAGGTTCAAGGATGTGTGTGGAAAAAGATATATAATGCTTGATGTTCGAAATAAAAGTGAAGGCTGTTGTTGAATGCTGCGATTTTTTGTTGAGATTTAGTTTGTGATTTTTTTTTATTTATGGTAAGTACCAAGAAGACATCGATGCCTTGGCTCGGGTAATTTCTAAAAATCCCTTGTTTTTAAATTCGAATGTGTGAATTGTTGGGATTGTTATGGATATTGCTGTTTGGAGGCACTGTTTAGATGAAATATATATATACACACGTTTGATGCTTACTTGACTGAATTAGATACTATTTAGTTGAGTTGTTTTGTGTATGCTACATGGTTGTGACGTGGCTGTTTGTAAAGATGCTTGCAAGTCGATATTATATTAGTTTCACTGCACACACCAACCCCCATCCTGTTGCACCCTGCATAGGTGCCTCGTATCAAATGTGATCGGTGATTGATGTTGCAGGTGCTCTCATCCTCCTGGTAGTATCTATACATCTGCTCCATTCCTTTTTAGTCACTTTCACAGTTCATGTTGAGTAGTCACTTTGGACAATTTTATTTTCATTTGCGAAAGTGGATCATCTTTTCGAAAGGAGCATTACATGTTTTCAAATACATCTAGATTCAAATAATCTCAATACAAATTAATATGTTGGTGGTGCACTATGAGTCCATTACGACTTATTTCTGTTAGCTTATATCCCTTTTTTGTCAAGTAATAATACCTTAAAACTAACATTACTTACTATTTTATACTTATACGTTGTTTTACATCCAGGTCAATATCTTTCTGATGTTGTTGAAAGTCCCTATTATGTTACACCTGAGGTGCTGTACAAATATTATGGTCCTGAAATTGATGTATGGAGTGCTGGCATTATTTTATATATCTTACTGTGTGAAATTGATGTTTTTTTTGCTTCATGTGCATGATTTCTGTAGAAACCGACTCTGGTATATTCAGACAGATTTTAAAAGGAAAAATAGATTTTGAATCTGATCCATGGCCGCAGATTTCAGAAAGTGCGAAAGATTTAATACAGAAGATGCTTGAGAGAAGCCCAAGAGAAAGAATAACTGCCTATGAAGTCTTATGTGAGCCATAGCCCATAAGTGTTTGGTAGTCGGTGTACTTGTGTTACTTTTATGTTTTTGCTAAAGCTCTTTTTAATAAATGTACTTCTTGACAATGCAACTGAGTTGAAAGGCATATGTCATAGCCTATTTATTTATTCGAGGATATAACTCAACTCAAATAAGAATGTAATAAGTAAATAGTGGATCTATCGTCAGAGAGATCTCACAAAGTAACATCTGTCAAATGATTAAGAAACATTATTCATCTACAGACTTGAAGACTTAATTCACTGGAAGAAGCTCAAGAAATTGATTAAGCTCAGTGATATAAATCAAGATTGTGGATTTAATCAAGTGACAGAGATCTCGTCAGGGTATCAATTAATTACAAGGATTTAGTCTGAAGAAAATCAAGAGTATCAAGGTCAAGGCTTGAAGAAACGTCACGGAAGTTAGTCACTCATGAACCAGACAATACATCGAGTGTCAACATTGAAGTGGTGGAATTGATTCATAATTGACAGTAATTTTCAGAAGATTTTCAGAAGAATGGTTGCTGCTCAAGATTAATATTAATTCTCTATTAATTAATTAAGTCATATAATTTAATTAAGAAAATAAATTATATCTGCAAAGATTAATTTATTGATTATTTGAATTAATTGATTATTTAATTCAGAATTAATATTAAGGATTTTCAGAATTGTTATTAGATTAAAATCTATTAATAATTCAGTAAGACAATGTGATTTGAACTACTATGACAATCGGTATGATAATTGATAGTCATACCGAAAGTCTTGCTAGTTCATTCTGATTGTCTTGCTAGCTATTGGGATTGTCTTGCTAGTTCAAGAGGATAGTCTCACCGAAAGTCCTACCAGATCAAATGGATTGTCATACCAGTTCATTTGATTGTCTTGCCGAAAGTCTTGCTGAGTAAACTGGATTGTTCTGTTTACTTAAACAACAAAAACACAGCAGAAGACATTAATGCAATAATTCAACAAAAACACAAGTCAAGAACTCAGTAGAAAACAAAGGCTCAACATTTTATTTTTCATCTGCTTTATTCAAGATCAAAATTCTAGATTGAAAAGTTAAATCCAATCCACTAGAATTATTTATCTTGTTCTTGTGTATCAATCTAGCGGATTAAAATCCCTAGAACTTAATCTCAAATCGCATTTAGCATTTGATCTTTTAATTGCAAAAATAGAAAAAGTTCATGTCGAATTTATTCTAGATTTGTAATAATTGATTTGAGATTAATCCCTTATAACCGATACCGTAGTTGTAACACCTTTCAAGTTTAATAAAAGTTTTATTTAACTTGAATTTTGTTTCACATTTTTATTCCGCATTTTATTCGATTAAACGGTATTGTTTGCATTCAACCCCCCCTTCTACAAACAAATTGGGACCTAACATGAGTTCATATCAGGTCATCCTTGGATCGTGGATGACAGGGTTGCACAAGACAAGCCCTTGGATTCTGCCGTTCTGACACGACTTAAGCAGTTCTCAGCTATGAACAAGCTAAAAAAGATGGCTTTGCGTGTATGTTCTTTCTCAATGACCTTCTGCATATTTTGCGATTTTAAATTACCTATAGTTTTATTAGTACCTTCCCATACTTGAAGCATATTGTAAATATTGAGGAAGTTGTGCAGATTGTGCTAAGGTATCAAGGTTTAAAATATTTAACAGAAAATGCATAAAATAATAAATATAAAACAATTATGTTGTGGATCATGACTCTTAAATGACATAAATTAGGGAAATTGATCACTGCAATAAGAGGTTATGGAACAATAAAAATTTTATTCTAAGCATTGGGAAGGATAAGCCATGATAGTCTGATTTGACAAGTCTTGGACGGAAACTTCTTCTGTAAATGTCTAAAGTAACATATGTGGTACATGGCTCTATGTCTGACCTTCCGTTTACAGGTCATAACAGAATGTCTTTCTGAAGAAGAAATTGGCGGCTTAAAGCAATTGTTTAGAATGATAGACACTGACAATAGTGGCACCATAACCTTCGAGGAGCTGAAACATGGATTAAGAAGAATTGGATCTAATCTAATGGAGTCTGAGATCCATGATCTTATGAATGCGGTACTTGTTATATTCATATTGTGTCTCATTCATTCTACAGTTCTCCAAATTTTCATTATTTATTAATAACTAAATGGTTCAATCAATTCATTAAAATTGTCTCACTGGCAGGCTGATATTGACAACAGTGGCACAATTGACTATGGAGAATTTCTCGCCGTTACTTTGCACATTAACAAGATGGAGAGGGAGGAGAACTTAGTCAGAGCATTTGCTTTCTTTGACAAGGATGGGAGTGGTAACATAACCTTTGACGAGCTGCAACAGGCGTGTAAAGATTTTGAGTGGTTACTATTCTACGTTTCCTCTCTGTTTTTACTATTCTATTTATTTTGATCTACAAGTTACATGCCACTCTTTGCTAATGACATTGGATGATGTGAATTCTCTTGTAAATAAGAACTTCTTTGACTTCAACGGGTATTGTGTTCAAGATTTTACAAACGCTATTGAGTATCAATACATGTAGAGAAGTATTGGTAATAATCTAAGATTTATTTGAATAGTAGTTTGACACTTATCTCAAGCCTGTGAAATTAATTTTAAGTACTCGCTTGTAGTTTTTAACCATTAAGATCGAACAAGGCCACCTGGGTTACATGAAGCTTCCTATCTATACTATGACATTATTGTTAATTCTTATTCTAAACTGTATATTTGTGTTGTATTTACAGTGCTTGCCTATTACCATCGACGTCGGCACAAATAACCAAAAGTTGTTGGATGATGAGTTCATTATTGGGCTCAAACAATAGAGGGCAACTGGGCAGGTACTTTTTATCTTCTTTTCTGTAATTCATAGATATAATTACTTGCGGTCTACAACTAACTAAAAACTAATTTTGTATGCATTCACCTGCATCAAGGAATTTGCCGAGCTTGTGGAGGAGTTTATGTCTGTAGTTAAGCAGAACTATGGAGAGAAAATCCTCATACAGGTCTGTTTACAGTTTCAAACATTCAAGCAGATAATGGATTTTTATATAATATAAATTCTAATCATTTGACATTGATTCTCAGTTTGAAGATTTTGCAAACCACAATGCTTTTGAACTTCTGTCAAAATATCGCACTAGTCATCTTTTGTTTAATGATGATATTCAGGTAGCAACTTTCTTTTCAATATTTTTCTAAATGCAGTTGCACCATCTCTGTTCTACAGAACTGTAATTTTCTCCAACATAGGGTACAA
This sequence comes from Apium graveolens, assembly GCF_009905375.1. Taxonomy (NCBI): domain Eukaryota; kingdom Viridiplantae; phylum Streptophyta; class Magnoliopsida; order Apiales; family Apiaceae; genus Apium; species Apium graveolens. The sequence continues at coordinate 234,870,154 of NC_133649.1, read as the reverse complement.
CATCTGTTGTTTTAGATGGGCTCATTGTATCTCTAAAACTAGTTGGTATATCTATGGTGTCTTTCTGGGAAGATCACAAATATGGCTAGCAAAATCTGTAAAATTTATTATATTTAAAAGCTTTTTTTTGGAAAGGAAAAAGGTATATAATAATTTTACACAATTGTTGAATATAAGAGATTAAATTGCAGCTGTACTGGGAAAAAAGAGAGGTTAAAGTTCATTAAGTTTTGAATGTGAAGTTGGTAGACTATATTCAATTCATATAAGCTACCTATAAATTAAAATTTGACAACTATTGCTTTATAAAATTGTCTAAATTAGTATCATTAATATTAATCACAAGAATCTGGATTCTGGACCTATGGGGAAAACTAATTTTCTGCTGATTAGTCTTGCATGTTTTTAATTTTTTGTTGTCAGATGGTGAATCTCGTTATTCTTATTCTGTTCATTTTTATTTTCTAGGCTAAAGTTCCATTTAGCTTCCTTGCATCAACATCGCCTCGGGGTCTGTTTTTAAAAGGTTTTCATTTGAAGATGTACCACGGTTTCCAGTGATCAAGAGGAAAACGATACTACATTCATTCAAGGCACTCAAGGAGAAACTTCTTAGTGACTTATTTCTTTGGTATCTTTGTTCGTTTGAAGAAAGATTTGATGTACTTTTGGTGTTTTAAATTTAGAATTGGGCGTATGTATTTTAGTATTTTTTGTATGTTTAAAACTTATTGGATTCCTGATATGGTTGTTTTTGTTGGATGCCACTTATGGCAGGTATAATGTAAAAATAGACCAATTATGGCCAAAATTTTATATTTTCTAGTGTTGCATATTCTATAGTATGATGTTGCACTATTGCTTTTCACTGTGTTACATTTGATTATAATATTGTTGCAATTTAAAAAATGGTGTTGCATAATGTGGTATATACTGTTGCAATTGAATGAATATAGTGTTGCATATGCATCAAAATGGTGTTGCATAAACAATGTGCGCCCCACATATGACTGTGGAAAAAAGGGTCCCTTTGTTGATGTGGCATTGTGGGCCCCACATATTGACGTGACAGGATGGGACCCAGCAGACGTAGCGTGCTGACGTGGCATGCTGATGTGGCTCTAGGGGACCCCCTAATTGCTGACTGTGGCATCTGATGTGTCAGTTGCCATGTAGGACCAAGTGTACTATCTTGTCAGGTCTAATGCAACACTTTCTGTTGTTGCCAATAGGTGATTTACTGTTGCAAAATCCACCTGATGCAATACTTTCAAGTGTTGCATAAAATGTTGCATCAGGTGTCTACGGCCACTTCCACATTGGCAACCCGCCCTTGGTGTTTCCTATTACCTTATGCAACACCATTTGGGCCTTATGCAACTGTATAGTAGGGGTTGCCTATGTGCACTTATGGCGTAGTGTCTCCACCATTAGCTTTGTCAGACTTCTTAGACTAAGGCTATTGATGTTAAGATTCTTAGACTAGGACTATCTTGTAATTTTTGCATGTAATCTATAAATTATATGAAATGTACTCGTTTGATATATTAATGAAATTTCCTTTAAATTGCAAGATTTAGTCTTTGTTTCTCTCATATTATGTGACTGTGCATGTTCTAATTGGAATTTGTTAATCTTTACTTCATCTATTTAAAACTTTATCCTTTGATGAATGTTTTGATTACAATTATTTAAAGCACGGGTTCTTTCATCAGAACCTGTGATAGTTGAAGCTGAGAATGTTACTTCTCAGATAGAAACAGCAGCTCAAAGTTCTGATACTTTGAAAAGAAAGAAATCTGTAAGTTTTGTTACTGTTGAAGCAACTCCTTCATTGGCAAGAAGATTGAAGAAAATGAAGGCTAGGAGGTATTTGGCTAAGGCTCCATCAGAAGATACTGAAGAAGCTAAGGAAGGGGATCAGGAATCTCTGATCTCACAAAAACCGATAATCATTGAAGCTCTTCCAGCTCAAGCCAAAGACACTGCTACTGATACAGTTGTAACCCCTCATGTCTCACCTATTAAAGTTACAGATGATGCTAAAGAACAAACTGAAAACTCTGAAAGAGATATTCATAATTTGAATATACCAAATGTTCTTTATCGGGAAGCTCCATCTATAAAAGCTCAGCAATCTCCAACTCATTTTCCAATTTTAAATGCTGAGATACCATCTACATCAACCATACCAGCTCTGGAGATAAATTCTGATGTTCGGAATTTAAATGAAGCTGTTCCTGAATCTCCAGTTGCTTCACACACTATTGTGCAGTCAGAACATAATGAGTCTTCCTCAAGTTCTGCAGACAGTGCTTCTGCTGAGACTCCAGTTCCTATACTAGGAAATGAAGAATTGGTGAAGAAATTTATTGAAAAGGAAGCACCTATTCCTTGGGAGGATACTCACAGAGGTGTGGAGTGGACCAAGAAATGGAATGACACTGATTTCATTCCAAGTTCTAACATTCTAACAGAGCATATTGCTAAAGCTGATGAGTTGCTCACAAATGCTGATTTAAAGACACAACTAAAGAACACTGCTCTATCTACCAAACATCTTCAAGGTCTACATACTTCTACTCATGAAAAGGTTGATACACTAAAGGAACATGCTGATAAGCTAGATCTATAACTTAAGCTTGACAAGAATAGATATATCAGACCTACTCTTGAAAAAATTGAAGCCATTGAGAAGATTCAAGAGAAACAACAGGCCCAAATTGATGAGGTCCTGGCTAACCAAGTTTCTCAGAAAGCTCAATTGGAAGAAATCCAATCTTCAGTTGAACTTCTTCTTTCTCTCTTACTTCCTGATGATGCCAAAAAGGGAGAGAAGGTAGTTAAGTCCAAATGCTCATCTACTGAAATACTGAAGAAAAAGGATGATAAAAGTGATGACCAGGGAAAATCTGATAAGAGTAGAGGTCAAGGAAAAGTTCAAGGAAAATCTTCTACACAGAACAAGTCAAGTTCTGATGTTGTGAATGCTAAAAGTCTGAAGTCAAGTTCTGATAAACAAAGTCTGATGTCAAGTTCTGATATTCTGATTCAGTCAGGATCTAAAGACTCTCAGAAGTTTTTACAAACTCTGAAGCTAAAGGGGAAGCAGACTACTGTTTATTACAAAAATCCTAAAATCCAGACACTTGATGAGGAGATAGCTAGAGGATTTTTCTGAAACAAAATCCAGGAATGGATTTGGAAACTCTCAAGGAGGAAGAAGTTAGATTTGCTGCTGAGAAGACAATCTTAAGTCTAAAGCTTCTGATGCAAAGAAACCTCCAAGGCCTAAGGAAAAAGGCATTGTGATCAGGGAAAAGTCAAATTCTGAGACTTCAAAGTTCAAGACTAGATCACAAACTGAGATTTATCCTAAGTCAAAAGGAAAAGAAAAGGTTGGTGATTTAAAGATTGAGAAAAAGATAAGTTCTCCATTCCAGTCTATCAAACTACAGTGCATAATGATGATTTGATAGAAGATGAAATTGTTCAAACTCTAAAGAGAAGAAAAATAATTGAAGAATTTAAAACAACCTCTGACACTGCTCAAGTTGTTCAGAATAGAGAATAGCAAGCTACAGAAGAAACAGCAAATTCTGATCAAGTTAATTTGGAAAAGATGACAATTGCTGATAAGAAGAAGCTGTTATGGAAGAAAGCTACTCCAGTTGAACCAAAATCCAATCTCTTGATGAATTAACTCGCAACATTTGGATTGAGATCCAAGTAACCTAGAGATAAAGCTGGATTAGGTTCTGATGAAGAGAAAATACAAACAGGACTAGAAGTTACTTTAAGAGATCCTTTCATGTTGACAGACAAACCATATGAACAAATCAAACAAAAGCACCTTGATAAAGTGTTTTCTGCTCAAATCGTGATAGATGCTCATGATAAGGAAAATCTAAAGGAGAAATTGATTTTATTTCTCTATGATGGATTAACTTACAGACTAGCTGATACTGATGTGCTAAAGAAGTCTATCAGAGAACTTCAACATATTCACTATCTTCTGGAAGTAAAATCTAATATTACAAGAAGATGGTCAGAATACACTTTGAAGGATATAAGAGATCTATTTAGAATCTCTGTTACAAAGACTTCTCATTATATACCAATGATTACTGAAGATGATGGAAGAGAAATTCCTATGCTGAAGAATTCTGCTAAGGTGGAAGTTATTCTGAAAGGAAGATGCTTATGTTATAATGAAAACTCTTCACATCCTAGGGTTATCAGACTTGGTGATGGACTTGAAAGAACATCAATTCAAGCTCTCAGAACAGCCATTTATCAAATTGGTGATAGTAAAAATGAACTGATGCAGGTCAAAGCACAGTTAGTTAAATTTCTGAGGAAAGCTGAAGACAAGCTGGTAAGAGATTTTGTTAAGAATCATTATGGATTCAGATTGATCCAGTGAAGTTGGTAAAGCTACAAGGACTGTAAGTTGTAGTTAATAGTCTTATTAAACTCTTATTGCATTTGAACATAAATGTTTTTGACATCATTAAATCTATTAACTTGTATATTTTTGCACAATTTACAAGTTGGGGGAGATTGTTAGATATATTTGAGATGTCATGTCTAATATGTTTCATGTTTAGTTTTCAGATCTTAACAAACAGGAAATATCAGTACTTACTGGAATCAGTACTTACTGGAAGTCAGAACTTAAGGATATGAGGACTTAAATTATCAGAAGATAAATATCAGAATATGGATATCAGAACTTAAGTACTGGAGGACTAACAATGTAGGAAGGAAGCTGATTTACAGGAAAGAAGATCGAGACTAATACAAAAAGAAGATATGCATGGAAAGAGTTAGAGGACTTAAAGAATTGTATAAGATATCTGATTGATATATTTTAGGAGATAGAATTATATTCCATATGAATTAGAAGTTATCTTGTAACTGTGTACTATTTAAACACAGAAATAGGTTTACACTATATGTGTTATTATTATCGAGAAGATCATACATTGTAACCTAGCAGCTCTCGTGATATTTGTTCATCATTGAGAGCGAACAGTTCCATTGCAACAGAGTTTATTATATCGAATATATCAGTTTACTGTTACTTGTGTTCGAAATCAATTTGATTATATTTTACACTGTATTCAACCCCCTTCTACAGTGTTGTGTGACCTAACAATTTATTCAACTCCAAGCTTCTTCAAAATTCTTCTGAGGCATGATCTTCTTGATCTTCTTCCAGATAGAATCCTTAGGCTTGATACTGTTTCAGGAAAAAGACTCCAGTCTACTCCTTTGTATTTTTACAGACTTTAAGTGTTACAAGTACAAAATACAAATTAAGATAACAATACAACTTACTTAGGGTTGGCCCCAAGTTTAACTGATTACCAAAAATAATAGTTCATTAATCTCCTCCTTAGATCAGATGTCCATCGGGCTTGCTTCATACCTTGATCAGAGACACTAATGATATTGTTATCTCCAGTGATCTTTGACATCATCACTTATATATTACAACTCCCTTCCTAGGTTAAAGGCAAGCTTCTAGAAATGCAGCTACTTGACCCTTTTTGAGTTCATTGAGCAAGAGAGTGTCCTCTGGAATCACCTTGTTGACTTTGTTGATTAGGATGTCCAGCTCAGATGCTCTTCTTAATTGGAGATAGGAAATAGACATCTGCATGCATCTGTCCACACCTGAGTCATTTATATTTGCAACAATCCACGTTTCTATGAAATTTCCATTGATCGCCATTACCACGCTAAAAAAATTTATATTTCTATCCAAATCTTTCTTATAGGTGAAGTGATTGTTGTTTAGAGAGAGTCTGAGAGCCTTGAGGAGTTCATCAAATTTCTTGTCAAGACAAGGTCTCTCAGCTGCTTTCATAAGTTTGTCCATTCAAACATCAATATCATCTTTCTTTTGAATTATAGCTTGGTTGGATGATTTTAGCTTAGACTCCATCTCCCCCTTTGTCTTGGTAGCAGGTATAATGATTGTAGGTAGAGGAATTGTAGTCCTTACTGATTGTGCTGATTCTGGAAGAGGTATTTTCAAAGCTCCCATAACAGCTCCCAAAGATATTGAATTTAGCATTTGTAGATGTTTGTGGGAGTCTACTAGGGACTTGATGTCTTGTTGCTGGCTTTGCACTGGTGAGATTAACTAAGATACTTGAGTTGATAGAGAGATGTTGGAGGCTTGAAGATCTGTGACTTGAGCTTGAAGATTCTGTATTTGAAGATTGGTTGAGATGGATATAGGTTGAGGTTGTGAACTGGATGCTACTAAAGTTCCAAAAGAATTCTGAACAACATTCTTGATATCCTCCATAACCAAAGCTGAAGGTTCAAATATAGCCTTATACAATTGATCCAGCTTGACCTTGGAGTCATTATTTTGAGTTATCTACCTCTGGATCACTTCATGCAAGGCTAAGAAATATTCTCCCAAATTGGATACATTTTCTTCAACTGGTGTGAGAAAGAGAGCTTGAAACTTGTCTGAAAACTTGTTGAACTTTGATTTAATATCTGTGAATGTAGGCATCAGTTCATCAATCCTGTAATTTATCAATTTCTTTACTGCAGCTTGATGCCTGTCCAGTGTGTTCTCCATTGCTCTCCCAATGTGATGAAAGGAATTTAATTGAGCTTTGTACACATATGTCACAGCATCATAAACCTCTTGGGGAGTAAGGACCTTAGCATTGCTTCCTATAATGGTGACATACTTCTCTCTAAATTTTTTTAATGCATCCTCCATAGTTGTAGTGAAATCTTTTGAAAGTCATGCATCCACATTACCATCTGCTTCATTTACAATCTTCTCCTGTTGCTCCTCAACATCCTCATTGTATGAGAGTAGAATGGATTGATATTTTTGGTTTGACATATCAGTGGTAATGAGTTGTTGGGTTATGTTGGCTAGGCCTGCAAGTTGATCAACCAAAAGGTCATTTACTGTTGTAGGTTGGGCTTGAACATCTTGAAGCCATTGGGAGATTAGGTGTTCATGATGGTTTTGTATGGTTAAGGTTGATGATTGATCTCTTATGTTTGAGGTGGATGGGTTGAAGGTGTTGACTGTGCTTATGACAGGGGTCACAGTTTGACTCATATCATGAGTTGTGGTTATGATAGTGTGTTGTTCACCACTAGTGGGAACATCCATTTGAACTGGAGGAGATTTGACCAGGTTACTATCATGTACCATGGCCTCAAACCCTTATTCCTCTTGCAAAGAACTATCACTTGAATGTGCTATACTTGCCTCCTCAATGACCGGATCATTGGCAATTGGACTACTAGCTTCAATTGACAAAGCAATTTCAGCCAGGGTTGTGAGGGGAGTTGTTCCTACTTGAGAAACCTCCAATGGAATTGGAGAGGATTTGAGTACCTCCCCCTCTAGAGGACTACCCTCAAACCTAACAGTCTCTGAAGACTATGGTGCACATGAAGGTGCTAATGTAACCTCCACAGGATCTTCAGTAAGAACTGATAAAATCCCTGTGTTTGTGATGGTATCATCAAGGTCTATCTCAGCATGTAGCCTATAACTATCTAAATGTAGTGTTTGAGTGGTGATCACAGTTTCTTGAACCATGTCACTTGATTTTGGAAAAGCTTGAGAAATGGATTCAAGCCCTTCATTATAAGAAGAAGAAATTGGGAAATAAGATTTGAGATTTTATAATTAATTTTTGGAAACTCCCCTTGAATGGATAAGGGAGTTTCAACAGATGTGCTCTCATGGTGTGTGCCAATAAAATTAATTCTTTCAACCTCTTCACAGTGCTTAAGAGGTGGTGCAGACTCTATACAGGGTGCACTGGGGAGAATGCTTTGTTCAATAGTGACACCTTGTTGAGAAGGTGCCCCTAGAGTTTGTTCATACCTCTTTATTACAACTACATCTTTTTTGAGAAGATGCAGGGGTGGCTAATTGAGTGGTCAACTTAACCTTCCTTGACTTCTTTAGCTTTCTGACCAGGTTAGACTCATTATTTGTTTGGTCCTCACCACTCTCAATAATAGTAACCATTGGTATTTTCTTTCTCTTCTTTTTACTAACTCCACCCTTTTGAGAGGATGAAGTAGTTGGTTCCCTAGCTTCTAGTGTTTTTGAAGAAATGGGCTCAGTTGTGGAAGGTTCATGTTGGTTATCCTATTTTTGGACTTCTACAGGTGCAGGAGCCATAACTGTACAAGAAACTGCACTAGATCTCATGTCAGGAATAGGATAATGCTAGGTCCTAAATCTCTCCAACATAAAGTCAGTGACATTTAGAGCTACCCTGACCTGGTTCTTCATAATAAGTGACCCAAATAAATTTTGGACATCTGTTTACAATTGCCTATTTTAGTTCTATTTATTCCTTCAAGTAAATGAATGTTTGTAATTTTATAGTTTAAAGTAAACATTATAAACCTAGGGAAGAAAATTTCCTTACCTCTACTTACCAAAGGCATTGTGAGCTTGGTGCTTAGCTCTTCCAGGATTAATTGACCAATATTGATATGCTTGTTGTAGGCCATGGAGAAGACCAGCTTTTGAACAATACTGGATATGTTGTCATACCCAGTCTTCCTGCATGTGAAAGCTCTCACAATGGATTTAAAGAGAAAAAGAATATTCCCTCCTTAGATGCTTCTTGTTCAGGCTGGCAAGGTTGATTTTCTCACTGTAGTTTATCAAATCCATAAACTCAGCCAGCTCTTGTGTTGTTGGTACCTCCACCATGCCATCTGTAGGAATTCCCAAAGCCTTGTTGACATCATTGGCCTCAAACTCCACAGCCTTATCCAGAATTGAGCAATTAACCACTAAAGAGACTACCTGATTCTTATGCACAACATTATTCACAACAGCTGAGTTCCAAAACTCGTTGAGCACATCCAGGTATAGAACAGGATTGGAAGTCAAAGCTCCAGCAATATAAGATTCAGATAGAAACATGACAAAACACTTAAAACTGTTAGGAGCTTGGTTTACATCTGTAAACGCCAAGTAGTTGGTACCATCCTTTGGGATAACAACTCTAACATTATTGGCAGCCATTGAAAGTGTTTAAGTTTGAATGGGTAAGAAATTTTAGAAAGAAAGAGTTCGAAATGAGTGAGAGCAATGAAGATTTGTAAAAGTTAGGTCAATTGAGATCTCGAAAACGTAAAGAAGGGTTATATCGAGATGTCTGGGTATTTATAGGATAAATATGTGACTTGTCGAGAAGTAGGAATAAACGGTTGATATTTGCTTAACGAGAAGTCACGTGAATTGGAAAACTCATGTTGAGATGTCACTATCCTGACTCTTATCGAGAACTAGATAGTGACTTACCGATATGTAGAATAAATACCCAGTTTGTCCTAATTGGACTGAATTATTCTAATTTATATTGAATAAACCAATATAAAATTAGAATTGATTTTGTATCAAATGTATTTTACTAAAACAATTTATTAAATTAAATTATTTTATTTCTTAGTTATCGAGAAGTCTAAAATTTATACTTGTAGAGAACTCCATTTATAAACATATGTGAAGATCTCTACAACACTTATCGATAAGTCATAATGAGGCTTGTCGAGAAGTCCATCGAGAAGGCATGGAAAAGACTTATCGAGAAGTCTCAAAATGACTTGTCGAGAAGTCATTTAGACTTATCAAGAACTCAGTTCTTTATATATTTTTGATCTTTTTCAGTTCTGTCTTATATTAATTTCACATATTAAAAATATGGATTAACAATTAGACAGTTTTTCTTAGAATTTGAAAAATTCCAAGTTAAATTTTAATTTGAAAAATAAATATACAGAAATTTCTGAAATATTTATATATCATATTTCAGTTAATTTCTAATTAAATCAAATTAATTGATTTATCAAAAATCAATTTGTTGCAACACATTAGCTGAGTTCTTGCCTTTAGGATGAAGAATTTAGCATACCAATTTCACCTACAAGTCTAATGAAAGTTGCTTCATCCAAAGGTTTAGTAATAATATCAGCTAATTGTTTTTCTATTGGAACAAAAATAAGCTCAAAGGTGCCATTTGTAGCATGTTCTCTAATAGAATGGTATCTTATATCAATGTGCTTAGTTGTAGAATAATTAAATGGATTAGCAACAATAGATTTAGCACTAGTATTGTCACACATGATTGGAATTTTGTGTAACACCAGGCCATAGTCCACTAATTGATTTCTAATCCAGAACACTTGAGCACAACAACTTTCGGAAGCTATATATTCAGCCTCAGCTCTGGAAGTTGACACATATTGATGTTTCTTACTGTACCAAGGTACAAGTCTTTGTCCAAGAAATTTACAGTTTTCACTTGTACTCTTCCTGTCTACCATGCATCCAACAAAATCTTCATATGTGTATCCAACAGCTTCAAAACCAGTTCCCATAGAATACCACAATCCCAAGTTTGGTGTCCCCTTCAAATATTTTAAAATCCTCTTGACAGCCATCAAATGTGATTCTTTAGGATTTGCTTGAAATCTAGCACACAGACATATTGCAAACATGATGTCTGGTCTACTAGCAGTTAAGTACAACAAATATCCAATTGTTACTCTATAACCTGACATGTCTACAATTTTTCCTTTCTTGTCTTCATCCAACTTAGTAGCTGTAGACATAGGTGTCGATGCAGGTGAGCAGTCAACCATTCCAAATTTTTTTCAATAAATCTTTGAAATACTTGGTTTAACTGATAAAGATTCCATCACTTCTTCGGCTAACTTGAAGACCAAGGAAGTAACTTAATTATCCCATCATGCTCATCTCATATTCACTCTACATGAGTCTTGAAAATCTTTGACATAGCTTTTCATTTATAGAACCAAAAATGATATCATCCACATAAATTTGAACTAGGATAATATCATCACCATGTTGCTTATAGAATTGAGTCTTATCAATTGTGGCTCTTGTGATCCATATTTTAGTAGAAATTCGGATAGTGTGTCATACCATGCTCTAGGTGCTTGCTTCAATCCATAAAGGGCCTTTAACAGTTTGTAAACAAAGTTTGGAAATTTTGGATCTTCAAAGCCAGGTGGTTGTTGCATATAGACTTCTTCTTCCAGTTCACCATTAAGAATGCACTTTTCACATCGATTTTATACACCTTAAAATTTGAATGTGCAGTAAATGTAAGAAAAATTCTTATTGCTTCAAGTCTTGCAACTAGAGCAAAAGTTTCATCACAATCAATTTCTTCTTCTTGTGAGTAGTCTTTGGAAACTAGTCTTGCTTTATTCCTTGTCACAATTTCATTTTCATCCATTTTGTTCCTGTACACCCACTTTGTTCCAATAATGCTTCTGTTCTTTGATGCAGGAACCAATTCCTAAACTTTATTTCTCTCAAATTGATTTAGCTATTCTTGCATGGCAGATATCCAGTCAGGATCAAGTAAAGCTTCCTCAGTTTTCTTAGGCTCATTTTGTGAAAGAAAGCATGCATGCAAGCATTTATTTGTAGTTGCACTCCTAGTCCTCACTCCAGCATTAGGATCACCAATTATTGCATCTCTTGTGTGACTCCTATCCTATTTTCTGGTGTGATCTTGTTGATTAGAGTTTCTTATATTTTCTTCATTATTGGCATGACTTGCAGAATTGTTATCTTTTTCTCACCCTGAGTTTGTGCCATTAAATTCAGGCGAGCTTCTAGTTTAAGATGAATCCTCATTTTCACAGTTCACTAGTTCATTTGTTTCTTCCTCAATTCTGTTTTTTGTGTTGATCTCAGGATCATCTTCAGAATCACTATCAATATTCATATTTTCAAATTTTAGGGCTTCAGCTTCATTTTCATCAAGGCATTCCAAGCATGGACATTTGTCATCATCAAAGGTCACATCTGTACTTTCTATAATTTACATTTGCTCATGCACATAAACTTTGTAGGCAATTCTTTCCAACGAATATCCCAGAAAAATAGCTTCAAATACTTTAGAGTCAAATTTCCCAACATATTCAGAGTTATCTTTTAGCACAAAACATTTGCTTCCAAATACATGCAGATGCTTCGCGGTAGGATTTTTTTGGTAAAATTGAGTAAGGTGATTTGCCAAGGTTTTGATTAAATATCTGTTTTGATTATAGCGTACAGTATTAACAGCTTCTTTCCAAAAACTTGTTGAAAAATTGGCATCTTGCAGCATTGTTCTTGCAGCTTCAACTAGAGTTCTATTTTTTCTTTCAACCACACCATTTTTTCGGGGTGTTCTTGCAGATGAGAACTCTTGAACAATGCCCTTATCTTTGCAGAATTCACTCAAAGCTGCATTCCTGAATTCTGTGCCATTATCACTCCTCCATATTTTAACACAATTTTGATCCTCAACCTGTTTCTCAACTTTCTTTATGTGTTCAATGATGATGTGTAGAGTTTCATCCTTTAAATGCATAAATTCCACCCAAGTGTATCTTGAGTAGTCATCCACCATCACCAGTGCATATTTCTTCCTCTTTACTTTCCTTTTTGACAAGCCTCCTAAACTTCATCTTGAGCAAATTCCAGATTTGGCATGTCTCTCACTAATTCCTTTTTCACCAAGGTATTAATTGCTTTGTAATTCAGGTGAGAGAGTTTCTTGTTCCACAACTTGCTCTGCTCAATGGATGCCTTGGTATAGAAGCAACATATTCCATCCTTGTTTGCTGAATTTAGGTCTGTAACAAGCAAGCTTCCTTTCCTTGCTCCTTTCAGAGCAACTTCACCAGTTTTCTTGCTAGTGATTGAGTAGTCTTCTTTGTCAAATATTACCTTGAAACCTTTATCTGTAAACTGGCTGACACTTAGAATATTTACTTCAAGACCAGCAACTAGTGCTACATCTTCAATGACAACATTTCCAGAAATTAACTTGCCATATCCCATTGTGAATCCTTTATTGTTGTCTCCAAAAGTCACCAATGGGTCAGCCATCTCCTCAAACTATGATAGCAGGGCTTTATCACCTGTCATATGCCTTAAACATCCACTGTCAATGATCCATATGACTTTATTCTTCTTTCCCTGCACAATGAGAATTAAGTGTGTTTAGCTACCCAAGCGGTGTTGGGCACTTTCTTCTTTTTCACAAAAGTTACAAGAGTAGAATTTGAATTTTCAAAAAGGACATTATTCATAGTTTGATCAGTATTTTACTTCTTATTCTCAGATCCAAGATTGGCTTCCTTAAGAGCTTTTCTCAATTTATGACAACTTGCCATAACCTTCATATTGAAAGGAATGCAGTCAAACTTGTCACCAAATGAATAGGGATCTTCAAGCCACAGCCTCATTGTACTTTCATGCTCCCACTTTTGGCTCACTAACAGCCTTTTTACAAAGATGAGTTAGATGATTTATTGAGCCATATTTTTGACATTGCTTCCTTGGAGCATCTGCAACATGGGAATAGTTGTTGCTCTTATTTACACCTATTTTTTCCATAGTGTGTAGTAGATCTTGTCAAAGACAGGTATCTTGATACTGCATAATTTCTATGCACTCATTCTTCCAATATCTTTATATGTTTTCATTCAAATTTTCTCTGATACCACTTGTTAGATATTTAATGCAAAGAAATGTAACACAGAGGGGGGGTGAAGGTGTTTCTTGGATTTTACTTAGCTTTTAAAACTGTTTGGATTATGGTTGAACAAAGCAGTTAAGAATTGTTGAGATATTATATTTAACAGGAATCACACAAACATAATATTTCAAAAACTCACTTAATTTTATTAATTAAGTTTGTTTTACTACAAATTTGTGTTCATCGAAATAAGAACTCGGCTACTATCTTAAGAGAATATATGATTTTTCTTGATCTATTTTGTTACTCCTAAACTAAGGACCCATGCATGCTTTATAGACTAACAACACGGGTTTACAAAAATTGCACTAAAATGTACTAAACCAATTTTAAAGCAACCTTGTCTATTTCCTTTTCTGGTGTTGGCAAATCTTTTCAGAATCTTGAATGTCTGTGACCATCCTTTGTCCAGTGAATCTTGGCCCTTGATCTTGTATTCCTCAAGCTGCGTTTGTAGTTTTCCAGTTCAGTGAATGAATTGTTTGTTGACTGATAATCTTGAATCTTGAACTTGTATATATTCTGAATTTGAGGTAGTATGTCGATATCTTGAGTTCTCTACAGGTATAATTGACTTGTCGAGGTCTCTAGTTCTCTACATGTAAATTGACTTGTCGACATCTCCAGTTCTCTACATGGGCTTTTGACTTGTCTACATCTCCAGTTCTCTTCATGGGGAATTTGACTTGTCGATATTTCTAAGATCTATACATGCAGAAATTGACTTTTCGATATCTTTGAGATGTCTATATGCAGAAATTGACTTGTCGGAATCTCTGAGATCTCTACAACTTCATTTGACTTGTCGATATCTGAGATTTGTACAGGCAAAAATGAACTGTCGATATCTCTTGGGACTTCTCTATAAGTCATTTGGACTTCTCGACAGACTTCTCGATATCCCTTGATCTGTGACTTGTCGATATCTTGACTTAGAACTTTTTTCCTAGAACAACATTATTTTACTACAATCTGCTACACTTTTCTCTGAGGCATGATCAGGACTTGATCTTCTTCCAGATTTTATTCCTTAACTTGAAAATTATTCACAGAATAATCCCCCAGTCTAATCTACTAAACATTTTTACAAACTAAATTAATATAATTTGCAGAATATAAATATTGATTATCTTACAACTTAATATTAGGGCTCTCAATATAACAGTCTTGTTATTATACAGGCATGTCTTGCATAACACTAATGTCCCTCAACATTCTTGATAAGGTTTCCGAGTCAAATCCTCCAAGCCACTCTCTTTGACTTCTCCATACTTGTCTTTTATCTAGGAATTCCAACTTCTACCTTTCTCTTTGAACCACTTACTAAACCATTTACAAAGAAGAGCCATATTTCTCTGATCTAGATCACTCACCCCTAGACCTGCAAAGTGTTTCGTTAACAATATTTTTTTCTAAGAGACTAAATGCATTTTTCTCAAAGGTTTCTCGTCAGAATATTCTAGGTTTTCACATATAAATCTTCTCATTATACCTTCTAATTGGCTGATAAGTTATTTAAGAACTTTGCTTAAACTAAATCAAAATACTAGTATACTGGAAGACTACTCAAAGAATTTTTTATGAGAGATATCCTTCCAGCTAGATTTAGGGACTCTTGTTTCGAACCTGCAAGCTTGTTTCTCATCTTATGTAAAAAAGGCCTCTTAAACATCTTTCTTCTAGCAGAGACACCAATTTGAGCTCTCAAGTAAGTAAATGAGAGGCCAAGACCCTAATATACAACCTAAAGTTCTAACATAACTTTTGAGTTGATTATAATCCCTTAAACATGAGGACAAATTGTTTTTCCTAAAATTAATTTTCAAACCTGAAATTAGTTGAAAGCATTACAACACTCTTATAACTCATACAACAGATTCATGATCTTTTGTTATGAACATTATGGTGTCATATGCATACTATAGGTGTGTAAGCATTTCTCCTCCCCATTCTAAGCTCAACTCCTTAAACATACCTAGTGAGTGAGGGGAATATGATCTTCTTTCCTTAGACCATTAGAAATGCAGAATTCCTTGTTAAGAGAACCATTAACCAAAACTAAGATTCTGATATATTTGACTAAAACATCTATCCATATCCACATGTTCCCAAATCTCATTAGTCTATATTGTATCTAGAAGAATTCTAACTTCGCAGTGTCAAAAGCTTTCTCAAAATCAAGATTTAGAATCAATCATCCCCTTTGTGTTGCTTAGTACTGTGATATACCTCAGTGACTTTTCAATATGCTCTTAGAAGCTTGCCTGCCTTTCAAAAAACTAAACCGACGATAACTCTGAAGAAGCATATTTAACTTAAAGGCCATCAATTTGGTAAGCAATTTAGCGGAATAATTTATCAGACTAATTGGGGTATACGCACCCATATCAATTGGATGAGGCACCTTAGAGATGAGGGCTAGGAAAGAGGAATTCAGATCTCTAGATAATTTGTTTTTTTTTGCAAATTTATTGAAGTACTTTAACGGACAATCTTTCATGAATGGCCAGAATTTCTTCAAACATTTGATGTCCATTCCATCTGGACCAGGAGACTTATCATTATTAGAGTTATTCAAGACTCCTTCCAACTCTTCCGTCCTGAAAAAAGTTTTCAAACTTTTACTTTCCATTTTGGTCAGCCTTGATTCAATGATAGTTCCTATCTCAAAAGCTCTACAATCACCTTTATTGAACAAGTGCTAGAAATGTTAGGCCTTTAATGAACTGTTGAGGGGGGGGGGGGTGAATACAATTAAACAATCGAATCGAAATAACAGGCACAATTGAATCAACAGTTTTTATTATTACTATATAAAAACTGTTTACAATACTCTCTCAAAGGATGGACAATTATCCTTGAGAGCTGTTAGGTTATATAAATGATAAAAAAATTCGTAACACATAGTGTAAACCTAATATGTGCTTATATACTGCGCAGTTGCACAATCAATAAGGAATCCTATTACAATACAATATGGAATCCTATAACATATCCATCTATTGATTGCTATAATAAGTAAAGCCTTACACCGACATATATTCTGCAAATATTTCCTTCATTGATATCTCCAGGTTTCCAGCTTGATAGATACTGATATGAATAAATCCTGATGACAAAAGCTAATCAGCAAATACTAATGGTAAATGTTGATGATGTCATCACTATCAAATACTAATATCAAATGTTGATCATTAAACTCTGATAGCTTAATTACTGATATCATCAATTTCTTCTAACAATCTCCCCCCACTTGTGCATTATGTAAATATGTACAAGTTCCTAATTGATGATGTCAAAACTATCTAAATGCAGAAATACAAACAAGTAATGTGATGGCCTCAACCCCGGGGTCAGGAGTTGACGTCATCAACAATCACCATAACAAACATAATATAATCAATTCCATGATAGAATATAAATACGACCCTTAATTCCAAGATCTTTTCCAGGTTTAAGTATGACTTAGGTTACTCAACTAACACAACTCAAATTACCCTACACAATCCTGACCACTAATTTAATGCAGCAACTCAACAGACCTCATCTGGTCTGAACACAACTACCTCAGAGGAGTCTGACTCGAAAGGAGCTGGAACTCTGCCCTGACTACCGCGCAAGAATCACCTAGGCATCTGCAATACATATAAAATATTCTGCAAGGGTGAGCAATTGCTTGCTCAGCAGCACCACTATATGAATAACAAGTAAAACAGTTTAAAGTAAAGCAGTTATAGGAACAGAATTTATAATTTACTGCACATTAAGTAAAAACATATGTAAACTGGATATTCAAACTTAGCATGCTCTGTGAAACAATATCATTAGTAGTGTGCTGTGTATAAATACCAGAATTAAATCTTAGCATTTTATCTTCATTTCCAAATCCACTATATAAACCACTTGTTCCACTACGGGAATCACAAAATTCAAATCAGATACGTAGTGGATATGTGAAGACAGCTGATCAGGCTATGAACACTGGACGGCTCCCACTGCCATCCTATATACCTGTTCCGGAACTCAGAGACTAGCTAGGTCTCTGACCTGCTGGACTAATCGGTTTTATAGTGCGCGCAACTGAATTAGCCTCTTACGCCACCTCAATTGGCCTACTCTGGCCCCAATGTATCCCATATCTGACTGTTTTATCCAGTTTTCAAAACACTTGTACCTATCTCATTTTCAAAATCATTTATTTAACCAGCACATATCTATAATCCAGTTCGCGAATCATTTCATTCGAGATAGGTACCTTTCGAAGTTACTTCTCCCCAAAATAATTTAAAAACAGTGATTTATAACTACAGGGGATACGTAACTTAAAACAGTTTCTGTTCCATTATGAAAATAAAGCATTTAGCTATTCATATGTACTGAACCATAAAAGAATGGTCAGGGTTACTTTCCTTGCAGAGCTTTACCACTACTACCGATCGACCTTGGACTAACTTGGATACTCGGCTTTATTGCCTTACTATCAGACTATCCTGGATCCGACTTCAATGTTTAGGTCCTTCACTTGGAACCTCGCTACGCTTGTCAACTGATCACTAGGTTATCCTTAGTTCGACTTCACTTCTGGAGTCCTTCAACTAGAACCTACAGGGCCGAAATACCCTACGTTAGACGTCTAGTTATGCTTGACATATTCTCGCTACCAATTCTACCCAACGATATTCAACCCAACTCGTAGTTATGTATATTACAATAACACACACAACAATTAGGGTTCACAATCGCGAAATCAGTTCGGTGTTTGTTTCCAGAAAATACGTATACTCGTAATTTTACGAAATCAGGGTTATCGATTTGGCAAAATATTTCATCACATTGTACAATCAAGTTTCGCACAAGGTATATGTATATCCTTATTTATACTTGCTCGACGTTCCAATAATTATAGGGTATGTCCCGAATTTTTTGAATTTAATTTCCAAAAATTCGGGCAACACCTCCTCTGTTTATCGGCCTACCCGTCGAACAACTCGACGTCAACAATCACATCAATCCACAAGTTTTAATACCACATCAACTCCACAATCTCGTAATTATTTCCGTACAACTCCGATATACAATTTATTTTCATAAACATTTTATACAAATCATTTTATTTATTTATAAAATTTAGGACTCAGAACATCGTCATCACCGTCTACCGTCGGCTCGCCGAGGCTCATCGCCGACGGCGGTAAAATTTACGGGTACCCGATTAATCCCGGGTTTCCAATGTAAATTCCACCGATTATTTTAAAACTATTTATGCACGAATAATTAATATCATGAATATGTATTCAAATAATCCCTGCATTAAAATGAATTAAATCAGAATTTAAACTATTCAACCCAACTGCACAGATTAGCCTCAATAGAGGCCCAACAATAACAAGGCCCAAAGTGACAGGCCCAACAGAGCAACACGCGCGTGCAAGCACGCAGTGGTAACAGAGCATCGGCAAAAATCCCCGAAAAAGGAAGAGAATAAGAGATGCATCAAGAACCAGTAGATTCCAAACCACCACCACACGCATACCCGCGCGGGTGGCCGGAAAACACAAGCCGGAAACACAAATCGCAGCAACATAGATAATCACACACACATCTACACAAATATATATATATATATGTGTGTATATATATATATATGTACAGACCAATCAAAAACGGAACTGGAGTCACCAAGCCCGCCGAGGCAGGCGGAAACTTACCAAAAATAGCCGGATAAGCACAAAAGGGGCGGCCGGAATTCGAAGCAGCCACGAGGCTTCCCAGAACTCAGCAAACCCGAACAAGTAATAAAATGCAGGGACAAGAGTGAGAGATTTAAGAAGGAGAAAATAAAATTGGGAATAAAAATACTATATTAAATTATTTTGTTTCTCTGCCCAGCCAAAACATGCCGCGTGTCCTGAAGTATAAGGAGGTTAAGACACGTATCCAAAATTGATACTTATCCTTTTGAGGCTGAATTTATACTCAGTATATTGCATTTTATCGAACCATGGCGCAGGCGAAAAATAACCCGAAAATTACCAAGTTAGTGTTAAAATGTTACCAATATCCCGAAGTTTATAAAAACATGAATTTCGTAATTTTAAAATAATTTCTGAAATGCAATTTATACCCGCTTTTATCAATTAAACGAAATCGACGTGCGAGTGAAATTAATCCCTAAAATTACCAAAATAATTTTAAAATTCTCGGAATATTCCAAACTTAAATAAATATGAGTTTCATAATTTTTGAAGAATTCGGGAATTAAATACAAATTTTCCAAATAAATGCCACCAGAAAATCATAAAGGGCTAAATAATTGATGAAATATTGTTTTCTAAATTTTATAAAATTCTAAAAATAATTATTGTAATTATGAAACCATAAAAACAATTTTAGAGACATTCCAAATATTTATGCAAATAAATTTGCACTAAATTCACTTTTAAAAGTGAAAACGACTCAATACAACTCAATAGCTAATTACACAAACAACCCAGTACACCCTAATTCACACAGGGATCATAATAAAACAACACATAGTGATCGAAACCAATACACATATTTTATTTAACTATTTATTTACTAATTACACTTTTAAATAATATAAAAGTACACGAGTCTTTATAAGTAATCTATCTTAAAATCAGTGTTTTCAAACCTTAACTTCAGTCTTGAACTCTAGTAAATCCATTATCATCATCAAAGAATTTCTTGAGTATATTTGCTTCAAGAACATTCAAATACATCTCTATCCTCTATTTGATATCCTTGAGCTCTTTTGTAGATTCATCATTCTGATAGATAGTGTTAGATATATTTGATAATGTCATGACTAATATGATTTATGTTTAGTTTTCAGATCTTACTTAAACTAGGACAAATCAGTACTTAACTGAAATCAGTACTTATTCTGAAGTCAGAACTTAAGTCATCAGTACTTAAGGTTCAGGAGATATTTATCAGGAGATAATATCAGGACTTAAAGGAAATGTTCAGATAAGGAAGGCGGCTGATTGAAAGGAAAGAAGATCAAGACAAATGTAAGAATAGATATGCATGAAGAAGGAATTCTATGAAGAATGGAATACTTGGAAGAAAAGATATCTGATTGATATATTTTAAGAAGCAAAATTATATTCCATATCAATTAGCAATTATCTTGTAACTGTGTAGTATATAAACACAGACATAGGGTTTACACTATAAGTGTTATCATTATCGAGAATATTATTCATTGTAACTCTAGCAGCTCTCGTGATATTTGTTCATCACTGAGAGAGGACAGTTCCATATTGTAACAGAGTTTATTGCCACGAGTATGAACACTTTGACTCAAAGGCTAATGAGTCATTGACTGATTTATATGATAGATTTGTCAAACTCTTGAATGATTTGTCACTGGTTGATAAGGAGTATGATCTTGAAGATTTAAACCTTAAATTCCTGTTAGCTCTTCCTGAAAACTGGGATTTGAAGGCCACAATCATAAGAGATAACTATAGTCTTGAAGAAATAACTCTTGATGAAATCTATGGGATGCTCAAGACTCATGAACTTGAGATGGAACAAAGAAGCAAGAGAAAAGGAGGAAAGTCAAGGACAGTTGCTCTTAAGGCTGAAGAAGAATCTCCCAAGGCAGCTACCTCAAGGAAAGGCAAGGGTAAAGCGCTCTTCACATAGTCTGATACTGAGTCATCAAGTTCTGATAGTGATGGTGACTCAGAAACTGAAAGTTCGCCTGAGATGGATGCTGATGAAGAGAAGATGAAGTTGTGTGCTCTTAATGGTAAAAGGAATCACAAAGATTGCATACAGGAAGTTCAGGAAGGGAAAGAAGTTTTCCAGGAAAGGTGCAAGTTCATATAAGAAGAATTTCAGAAAATCTGAAGGCAAAGGAGGGAAGTCTGACAGAGGAGACTACACACTGTGGTGAGAAAGGCCACATATATCCTGATTGCAAGAAAGTGAAGAGTGACAAAGGCAAGGCTCTTGTCACAAAGAAGAAAAGATGGACAGACACTTCAGATTCTGAAAGTGAGGAGAACTATGCCTTGATGGCAAATGATGATATGGCAAATGCTGATAGCAGTCCTGAATGTAATAACCCCAAAAATTTTGGACTTTTTGTAAACCTTATGAATAGTGATTTTGTTGATTATGCTGAATAAAAAAACTTTTCATGCCACACAATGTAGCAATTCTTTTATTGATATTCTGAGGTCTTATTAGTACTCTATATGGTATATAATTGTATGTAAAGATCGTCAGAATCCAAATCCGAACACTTTGATTTTTTCCCGAAAATCCACCAGATACCGAAAGTATTGAGTATAAGGTAACATGATAAAAAGGATTTAAATTCAAGAATTTTTAGAGAGGATCATAAAAGGAATATAAAATATTGAGAAAGGTTTAGGGGAACCTAAGTAATAAGATCCCATGTATGATCCCTCAAACGATAAACGAGAACGAAAGTTAAGCGAACTGTATAATAGATAAGCGGTCATTAGCCAAGTAATTAGGGGTTAATCAAAGAGGTTAGTGGATGATGATGTCATCACACCAACAAGAAGAAGACAAGTGTAAGAGGATGACATGAGAAAGATGACATAGGCATGGTGACATAAGCATGACAAATGGAGGGATTGGTTGGTTGATTGTGAGCCACATAATTTTTACCATGGTAATAATCTAATTAACAACAAAAGGAAGTAACCAAGCTAAACACCACACAAATCATTTAATCAAACTAGAAACATTTTTACTTCACTTTTCTTCCTTTGCTCTCGGCCAAAACCAGAGCAGCAACTTAAAACTACCATATCTCCTTCAATACTCACTCAAATGTTGTGTTCTATAGCTAATTGGAAAGTTATTGAGATGGCCTACAACTCGTGTTCACAAGTCTCGTCCAAATAAGCATGGTAAGACCCTCATTTTTACAGTTCTTTAAATCGGACTTTTAGAAACTTCAAAACCTAACTTTGTGTTCATGATTTCTTTGGAAAGATCAAGCTTGTAAGAGGTTAGATTAAAGCTCCTTAAGGCTTCCTAGCAACTTAACACCTACCAAGGAAGGTATCAACTTCAAACCCTAGCTTTGATTTTATGATTCCATTAAGTTTTATTGAAGCATTGTTAGTATTAAGGCTTGATCTTTGATTATAAGTAGTTTTGGTGGATTTGTATTTGGTTTGAATATTGGGTCTTTGATTGGTTGGATAAATTGGTAAAACTTGGAGTTGGGGACTGATTTTGTAGTATGATGGTTGAATATTGTTGTATTGGTGGTTGTGAGTGAATTGATGATAATTTAGAGTGTTAATTAAATTGGAAATCGCGTAAACATAAACGTCATAATGCCCGATTTTCCTTAACTGTTCTGTTCTTAACTTTAGGACCCGTGAACTCACTGAAAGATTCTAACCTTTTCCATTTTTAGATAGTTCATGTTACAAGCTTCGTTTTGATATGTGGTTCGCTTGAATCCGATGTACGGTTTAGGAGAAACGACCATTTTAAGTAACGGTGTTTCGCGAACGAACCATTACCCCTCGCCTTCCTTTGAAATAATTGGAGTATGAAATAATTATGTAAAGTGGACTAGGCAGTTGGTAGGGTATTCGCGAAAGCTTTGCCTTAAAATTCGTAATGGTTAATTTATTAAAAATGGTGGAGCCGAGGGTACTCGAACGACTTATGTGATTTGTTAAGCGTAGAAATGACCATAAGCAAATGTTAGGGTTCAATTGGTTAAAGTCTAGTTTCTTAAGCAAACGTGGTTTAATTCCATCTTATGTTGTTGTTCATAGGTTACCGGACCCACTCTATGCTTAAGTCTACCCCGGAGCACTCAGGCAGGTTTTCCACCCGTTATACTGTTGTTGTGATGTATATATGTATATGCATTATCTTGTGATAGATGCATGATGGTTATTAGCAAATCTTGTGATATATTGGAGCATGCTGATATGGTTTATATGCATGCCTGTTTCGTAATCTTGATATCTAATTGTTGATTCAAATGCTTATAAGTTGCATAATACCTATGCTAGAGATAAGCAGTAGTTGCGTATACCCTTGGTATAGGGGACCCAAAGCTGAACATTTTCTAAACCGGGAGGCGATGTTCCCGGGTATATTATATATATATATATATATTTATATATATATAAATAGTTTTCAAAACTATTATTCGAATAAGGTTTATTCCATAACTTTATTTTATTTAATGAATATTATTTTGAATATTCATTCGAGGACTTATGACTCTGCTTTATTTTATTTAATGAATATTATTTTGAATATTCATTCGAGGACTTATGACTACGCTTTTTTATTAAATAATATGCTTTATTTTATTAAAGAATAATATTTCGATAATCAAACTTATTTTCGATTATTCAAATAAAGATCGTACTTTCATATAAGTATATCTTTGGTTATTTATTATTCATTTCAAGTATGAGTTTTAAAACTTCTACTTCAATTATTTTTATAAAGATCATCCTTTATGGGAATATTATTTAAACAATAATATTCAGATATTTCTAATATATTGGGACTGATTTATTTCATTAAATCAGCATTACTCCAAACATTCTTAAAAATATTTTCGAGTCTTCAAAATGATTTTAAAAGTTAGAGCGGATCCCAAAACTCATTTTTATAATTTAAAATCCTCCTTTCGAAGGGGATTTAAATAATCGCTCAAAACCTGAGGGATCCGGCTCTGTGGTGTATTTTATATTCCCAACAAGGTTGCTGTTTGGATAAAAGAGTTTTTTTTATTACTTACCCAACGCTCGGGAAGTAAAGTTCTTGGAACAAGTTAATCCATTAACAGGCACCACCTGGGAAAATATCGGTGAGTTTTCCTTTCCAACTAGATACGACTTCTTTGTGGAGCCGTATCAACAAGTTTCTACTTGGGGAAAGGGGGGACGAGCTTTACGTTTCAGAGTCATGGATTTCATCTGAACTAGGAGTGGCGTAAGTGGTCGAGTGGCGCCGGCCCAGCCTTATTATATTAGCCCAAATGGCCTGGAAGTTCCGCTAAGACGGTCCATTCCTTAGGAGTCCAGGGTTCGGTTGACAAGTAAATCCGACTGTTCTCCTCTACATGTAGAAAATTGTGGGGTTGCACTACTGCGACTGATTCATCGTGAGTGGTCTTCCTGGCGCGGCAAACTCCCGTAATGAGTTCATCATCCAATTGGATATTTCTGCAACACTACCCAGAGCACTTCGATAGAAAGGCTATGGCTGGGCGATTGTTAAGTGTTGGCAGGGTCGAGTTTTTAAAATGATATTTTCATCAAATGAAGTATCTCGTAACTTCATTTCATTTTGATGATATTTCAAAGATTAATTCTATACAAGTTTTATCGTGTAGCTTCATCTATGGGATGAACTAATTATAACTTGAATGGTGGTAGTTCAAGTAGTATTCGGAAAAGATATAACTTCATATTTTCAACTTATATCTAGTTAATGATTATCTTATGAATGACAAAGGTTTTCAGAAAAATGTTGAGACAAGGTTAGATATATGAGATCACCTTGCAACGATATTTTTATACATTTATAAACTGGAACTCTGTGTACATTATACATGTCAGAGGATTTCAAAGATTTTTAGTAGTATATATGTATATATATACTGAATATTTTGTGACTTGTCGCGTTAAGATATCAACTTGGTTCAATTCTTCTTGACCAAGACTTTCATGAGTACTATGAGAATTGCTCATATATTGTTAATTATTATACATATTATTTTGGTGGGCTTGTTGCTCACCCTTGCTTTCTTCTTTCATCACACAACAACAGATAGACAAGACGAACAGGACCAAGCTCCCAATTCGTGAGCGGATAGGAAACATTCCCCAGTTTCCTGTAGGCGTTGATGCCGTTGTAGCTGAGATAGGATCTACCAATAGGCTAGGCTTTCAACTTTTGATGTACCAGACTTATGTATATTTATAAATTATAATTATGGCAAAGAATATGTAAATTATTCAGAAACCCTTTTTAAGGTGAAATGGTTTATAATTGTGGAATAAAATGACTTGTGTTATTTTGGTTTTCATCTCTAAGACTATAACTTGTGGTGTGTGTGTGTGTATTGTGGGGTCACAGTACGCAGTAGTTGGTTGACTGTTAAGATTAAGTATGGATAAGGGAAATGGAATTCGTGACAACCCGAATCCCCGACCCCGGATTTGGGGGTGTTACAGAAATGGTATCAGAACTAAGCCATTATAAACCTCAGAGATGATACGATGTTAAGATAAGAAGTTCACTAAGATAATAAGAACTCTTGCCAAGTTCATAGTCAGACTACCTAACATAGTACTGACAGTTAAAACCCTTATGGGAACCCTTATAAATATCATGATAGAAGCGTAGTTCGTTATCGTATATGGTAGCGGGACTCAGAACCCTGATGTTGAGGAGCAACATCGCGATGATGTTTTACTACATATTGGGGATCAGATTGTGGATCCGATAGATCAGTCCTAACGAGGGACCGGATGATGTTCATATTGAGGATGTAGCGGTTGAGGATGTTTTCCTAGAGGGGATTGTTGCTGAGGAGGATCCCGTGGAGGATCCTGACAAGAATGAATAAAGGACCACTGAGGAATTGATGACCATGGTTAGGGCGACTACCAGAGGTAGGATTGACCGGTCACTACCGGAGGTTCGTTCAAGTTTATAAAGATAGTAGCCCCTTTAACGCGGCTTACTCGTAAGACTGAGAAGTTCGAATGGACAGAGAAATACGAGAACAGCTTTTAAGAACTAAAGAAAAGGTTGGTGACGACCCCTATGTTGGCGTTGCCGGATGGAAAAAGGAGATTTCGTGATGTGTAGTGATGCTTCGCATAAGGAATTAGGGTGCTTCTTATACAACACAACAAGGTAATCGCGTACGCGTCAAGACAATTAAGGGAATATAAAATTCGATATCCCCACCCATGAGCTTGGGCTCGTGGCAATAGTTTTGCCCTAAAGATTGGAGGCACTACTTGTATGGAGAAAAGTGTGAGATTTACATAAACCATATGTTCTCTAGTACATTTTCACGCAGAAAGAGCTCAACATGCGCCAGAGGAGGTGGTTAGAGCTAATCAAGGATTACAATTATGAGATTCTTTATCATCTAGGGAAAGCCAAAATGGTGGCTAATACCCTTAGTATAAAAGAGAGACTCAAGATGAAAATGTCTTTGGGAGAGTTGATAAGAGATTTTGAGAAAATGGAAATAGAAGTGAAGGTAACCGGAGCCGGTACCGAAAAGCTGTTTGAGATTGCAATACAGTCCGAATTATTGGAGAAGATCATATTGTGCCAAGAAAAAGTGATGAATATAGGCAGATAACCAATGACCGGAGAAGATATTAATACCTAGAAAGATGATGAGGGAATAATGAGGTATCCCTACAGAATTTGGGTTCCAAATATTCAAGAGCTTAAGGACTGTATCTTAGATGAAAGTTATAGTTCGAGGAATAAGATTTAGGGAAAACCCTGAATGTGATAGTTATGGAGGACGCCATCAAGATAGAAGGAACCCATAACATAATAAATGAGGATTTAAAACATGTAGGATAACCCCGATTATGGGGAGGATGAGAAAACATTTCATACTGAGAAAACAGAAGTCGAGCAAGATAGGGAGAACCAGGACGGTACTCCTATGGGGCAATTCATGGACCTGCCTAAACAAAACTTATACTTTTATTCCCAACCACCACCTTGAGGAAACAATGCGGTAGGAAATTCTTTCATGACCTTTAACTCGCTAAGCTCTCAGAGTTCCAAGGAACAGGTTGACCCAGTCGAGGCAAGAGCCTGGCTAAAGGAAATATATGAATCATTTGAGATTCTAAATGATTGACTGAATCATAAAAGATTATTTTTGTCAATTACCCTCCTAAGAGAGAGGCCACCCGTTGGTGAAAGGCCAAGGAAGGCACGGAGCCAGAGGTTATAATAAATTGATTAAAGTTCAGAAAATTGTTTTCGGGAAAAGTACTTTCCAAGGTTATGGAGGTAGTGTAAAAGCTTTAGAGCCAGAACAAAAGCGGATGAGTATGATGATGAATTATGAATCTAAGTTGTAAAAGTTGTCAAGATTCGTTCTGAGGACACGAATCCAGAATGACGGGATGTTTGAAATCAATGCTTATGTTGTGTTGGTTCATGTTATGGCTTGTAATAGAAATGAAAATAAAAGACTGAAAAAGGGAAGGAGTATAAAGGGATATAAAGGAAATAGAGTTGAGAAGTGATAAGGGAGTTAGGTATGGGAAACCCTAAGAAACCCTTGCAATAAATATAGAGAAGTGTGTCATCATCAGCGCGATGGTGACTGATCATGAGATAAATTCAAGGTTTGAAGGCGTAAGCGATACTTATAGTTAATTCCCTTGAAGTTGAGAGTATTCGATGAAACTTTGAGATAGATCGATGGATTAATAAGGAAACACAGATGGACTGAGGAGACAGGATAACAAGAATTTAGGAAAATGGGATGAAGGAAGTGCCCTTCAGGAATGTGAAGTGTAAGACCGGTGGCTTGATACCCAGAAAGGGAGATGCCAGGTATGAAATATATCCCAACATTGAGATGACTGTTGAGATAACAACAAAAGTAAATGAGGAATTATTTAGAAGAAGTTGACGTTGAACATGACCAATATCTTCCAGAACATCCCTGTTGTCATTACCAAATTAGGAAAGAAAAGCGGGTAACCATTGTTATCTTTTGAAGGCCATATGGGTTGACCTCAGTTTGAATAAGGATGCTATCGTGAAATTGGTATAGACTATCGAGGTGGGAATGATTGAATAAGATAATCTATCAAGGATATATGACTTGATTTATCCATGGAAGGATGCAAGTACCTTTTTAAATGTGGAATTAAGGATATAACTTCGATAACTTGAGATGAACCCTAGGGGAATGCATAAAGGTTGGCATTTCACCCTTAATAGGGACATTATGAGTTTGGGTAGTATGGAATGAAGGACTAAAGTAACAATAATCTTTAAAGATCAGTAGAGAAATTTTTCAGAAGTAAATAGACAATGGTTCTAGTATTAGTAAATGGTATTTTGATATGCCCTGTATCTAGGGAATACAGGAGGAATGATTCAAGGATAACCTTAGAGGTTTTACAAGGAAAAAGGTAATATTCAAAGTTCTCAAGAATAGCAATTTTGATAAAGGAAATGTGACGTAATTATAATAATGCCAGGTGGGGCACGTGTTGAACCATAAGAAAGTATAGATTGACCCAATAAGGGTCGAGATTGGTGAAATCAAGAAGGACCCAAAATAAGAGACGTCATAAATATGATCAAAAGTCAATCGTGACAATGTTAACCTCTAAAAGACCGAGGCAATAACTTATGGAAAAATGGTGATATACTTTTTTTCACCAAAGCGTACGGAAGAGCATTTTCACACAAGCAGTGATTGGAAATGAGGTAGAAAATTTAGTGGAAGATCATTTAAAAGACATTAATTGTAAGGAAATTTTACTATCAGGAAAGGCCAAAGAGGTGGCCGACACTTTAAGTGTAAGAGGACAATTATAGGCGCTCATGCCAGAGGAATATAGCGATAATGGTTAAATCCGTGAAGGTTGTATTATGGTGTGGAAGATTGACATTCCTTCTGATGATTGTGCGATACTCAACCATAATAGTAGTTTGGTAAAGGTTAAATTCATGTAAATCGCCGTGAGCGGGCTATCTATCTTAGAAGGTACTATCTTGAGAATAAGCCAGGACCATGTTTCAAAAGGACTAAATGAACCTTTGAGTTAAGTCTTCTATCGAAGGCATATGATTAAGAATGGTATTAACCTGCTATCGTTGCTTTGATTGAAACTCTTCTGCAATTTTATCTGCTTCATGTCATGTATGTACATCAGGATACAGAGTGTTCTTCATGAATCATGAATGGTAATTATGTTACCTCCTCAGAAGAATCTGATACGGCAGGTATGGACTCCGTATGGTTAGTTATTAAGACTTCATGGAAAACGAACGACTACAGTAGGTCAATGGTGGACCATAGTAATGTAGGAATGATTCTACGAGTAATGAGCCGATTACTAACAACCGTGAGACTTGTATTGGAATGGATGTTGAGATTGAGTACCACTAATCGGGTCATGGTGGTGCATAAGTTATCATTGATAGACTAATTAAGTAAATTATCTACCTATTGAATACTTATTCCTTCTTATCAATAGAGAGTCGTATTACTAGACGAGGAAGGTTGCGGTGCAAGCATAGGATTCTAGTAATAATGATGTCTAGAATGAGATCCCAGATTCGATTTTCGATGTCGAGAGAGTTTCAAAGGTGATTGAGTATAAGCTCGAGGAAGAGCATGGGTCCATAGAATGATGGACGGAATAGCAAAAATATTTAAGCATGTGAAATGCGATGCGATAATACTGGATATTTATATAGATACATATGTTTTGTTCTCCTATGATAAACCTCTATAGTTCAGAGGTAGATTTCAAGCCAGATATTTTGTGGCAATATATATTTTTTTATATATATACAATTTTCTTTAATTTGTTCTTTCCTCACCTTTTCATTTCATGTAAGCTGAGATGAACAACCCTTCCAAAAGGGGAGGTATTGCCGAATGACTATCTATCTGTGTGATAGAAGCCTAGTAGGATACCACATGTTGTTTAATTGCTTGTCAAGTACTAAAGGCTGGCCACCTTCTGTACTAACTATGCGATATAACAAGTGTTCATGATCATAATGATCTCTCAATAAATTCTTTTACTTCTATATGAAGGACCAAGCTTTTCAAGATGGAGGCAGCTAGAGATGAAGTGGTACCAAGTACGGTGGTATTCCGATTCTAACGCGTTTGTGATACTAAGGTTTATGCATTTATTAAAAGGATATAGAACGCTAACGAGCAAAAGTATAACCTGTATAATATTAGGAACGAAAGATAGTAGCGATTACGAACTGGAAAAGAATGGGTATAGAGAAGCAAAAGCTATAATGCTAGAAGCTATGATGAGATTCTGTGAAATAGACTTGAAAGAAATTTGGAATGATCACTTAACGCGGATTGAGTTTTCTTACGATAATCGATCGTATGTCAGTATCGAGGTATCGCCTTATGAGATCCTTGAGGGAAGACAATGGCGATCTCCCTTATGTTAGGATGAAGTTGTAGAGCGCAAGATGCTCGGACCCGCAGTAGTCCAAAGGACCAAGGATATAATAGATCTAATCAGAGGACGGCTGGTAGTAGCCCAAGATGGACATAAGAAGTATGTTGATTTGACACGAAAGGATAAAGAATAGGAAGTAGGGGACCTAGTGCTGTTATAGGTATTCCCTTGGAAAGGATGGATGTGGTTCGGAAAGAAAGGAAAGCTAAGCCCGCGAATTATTGGACCCTTGGATATATTAAGTCGTATTGGGAAGTTAACATATGAGCTAGCCTTACCCCGAACCTTAGCAGGTTCATAACGTGTTCCATGTATCAATGTTAAGAAGTGTAATCCGGATGCTAGACAAATAGGGGCATATGAGCGCATAGACATGCAACCAGACGTAACCTATATGGAGCAACCAGGAAGGGTTATAGATCAAAAATGGAAAAGTGCTTAGAAGAAGGGTTATCATGCTAGTCAGGGTTTGTCGCAGAACAACAATGTGGGAAAATTGACTTGAGAGTTAGAAAGTGCAATGCTAAGAAAGTATCCCTATTCATTTTCTATCTGATTCCGGGACGGAATCCTTTTAAGGAGGGGAGACTGTAATAACCCCAAAAATATTGGACTTTTTGTAAACCTTATGAATAGTGATTTTGTTGATTATCCTGAATAAGAAAACTTTTCATGCCACACAATGTAGCAGTTCTTTTATTGATATTCTGAGGTCTTATTAGTACTCTATATGGTATATAATTGTATGTAAAGATCGTCAGAATCCAAATCCGAACACTTTGATTTTTTCCCGAAAATCCACCAGATACCGAAAGAATTGAGTATAAGGTAACATGATAAAAAGGATTTAAATTCAAGAATTTTTAGAGAGGATCATAAAAGTAATATAAAATATTGAGAAAGGTTTAGGGGAACCTAAGTAATAAGATCACAGGTATGATCCCTCAAACGATAAACGAGAACGAAAGTTAAGTGAACTGTATAATAGATAAGCGGTCATTAGCCAAGTAATTAGGGGTTAATCAAAGAGGTTAGTGGATGATGATGTCATCACACCAACAAGAAGAAGACAAGTGTAAGAGGATGACATGAGAAAGATGACATAGGCATGGTGACATAAGCATGACAAATGGAGGGATTGGTTGGTTGATTGTGAGCCACACAATTTTTACCATGGTAACAATCTAATTAACAACAAAAGGAAGTAACCAAGCTAAACACCACACAAATCATTTAATCAAACTAGAAACATTTTTACTTCAATTTTCTTCCCTTGCTCTCGGCCAAAACCAGAGCAGCAACTTAAAACTACCATATCTCCTTCAATACTCACTCAAATGTTATGTTCAATAGCTAATTGGAAAGTTATTGAGATGGCCTACAACTCGTGTTCACAAGCCTCGTCCAAATAAGCATGGTAAGACCTCATTTTTACAGTTCTTTAAATCGGACTTTTAGAAACTTCAAAACCTAACTTTGTGTTCTTGATTTCTTTGGAAAGATCAAGCTTGTAAGAGGTTAGATTAAGGCTCCCTAAGGCTTCCTAGCAACTTAACACCTACCAAGGAAGGTATCAACTTCAAACCCTAGCTTTGATTTTATGATTCCATTAAGTTTTATTGAAGCATTGTTAGTATTAAGGCTTGATCTTTGATTATAAGTAGTTTTGGTGGATTTGTATTTGGTTTGAATATTGGGTCTTTGATTGGTTGGATAAATTGGTAAAACTTGGAGTTGGGGACTGAGTTTGTAGTATGATGGTTGAATATTGTTGTATTGGTGGTTGTGAGTGAATTGATGATAATTTAGAGTGTTAACTAAATTGGAAATCGCGTAAACATAAACGTCATAATGCCCGATTTTCCTTAACTGTTCTGTTCTTAACTTTAGGACCCGTGAACTCACTGAAAGATTCTAACCTTTTCCATGTTTAGATAGTTCATGTTACGAGCTTCGTTTTGATATGTGGTTCGCTTGAATCCGATGTACGGTTTAGGAGAAACGACCATTTTAAGTAAAGGTGTTTCGCGAACGAACCATTACCCCTCGCCTTACTTTGAAACCTTGGTTAAGGCCCTTAAATGACTAATTGGAGTATGAAATAATTATGTAACGTGGACTTAGCCAGTTGGTAGGGTATTCGCGAAAGCGTTGCCTTAAAATTCGTAACGATTAATTTATTAAAAATGGTGGAGTCGAGGGTACTCGAACGACTTATGTGATTTGTTAAGCGTAGAAATGACCATAAGCAAACGTTAGGGTTCAATTGGTTAAAGTCTAGTTTCTTAAGCGACCGTGGTTTAACTCCGGCTTATGTTGTTTTTCATAGGTTACCGGACCCACTCTAAGCTTAAGTCTACCCCGGAGCACTCAGGCAGGTTTTCCACCCGTTATACTGTTGTTGTGATGTATATATGTATATGCATTATCTTGTGATAGATGCATGATGGTTATTAGAAAATCTTGAGATATATTGGAGCATGCTAATATGGTTTATATGCATGCCTGTTTCGTAATCTTGATATCTAATTGTTGATTCAAATGCTTATAAGTTGCATAATACCTATGCTAGAGATAAGCAGTAGTTGCGTATACCCTTGGTATAGGGGACCCAAAGGTGAACGTTTTCTAAACCGGGAGGCGATGTTCGCGGGTATATTATATATATATATATATATATATATATATATATATTTATATATATATAAATAGTTTTCAAAACTGTTATTCGAATAAGGTTTATTCCATAACTTTATTTTATTTAATGAATATTATTTTGAATATTCATTCGAGAACTTATGACTCTGCTTTATTTTATTTAATGATTATTATTTTGAATATTCATTCGAGGACTTATGACTCCACTTTTTTATTAAATAATATGCTTTATTTTATTAAAGAATAATGTTTCGATAATCAAACTTATTTTCGATTATTCAAATAAAGATCGTACTTTCATATAAGTATATCTTTGGTTATTTATTATTCATTTCAAGTATGAGTTTTAAAACTTCTACTTCAATTATTTTTATAAAGCTCATCCTTTATGGGAATATTATTTAAACAATAATATTCAGATATTTCTAATATATTGGGACTGATTTATTTCATTAAATCAGCATTACTCCAAACATTCTTAAAAATGTTTTCGAGTCTTCAAAATGATTTTAAAAGTTAGAGCGGATCCCAAAACTCATTTTTATAATTTAAAATCCTCCTTTCGAAGGGGATTTAAATAATCGCTCAAAACCTGAGGGATCCGGCTCTGTGGTGTATTTTATATTCGCAACAAGGTTGCTGTTTGGATAAAAGAGTTTTTTTTTATTACTTACCCAACGCTCGGGAAGTAAAGTTCTTGGAACAAGTTAATCTATTAACAGGCACCGCCTGGGAAATATCGGTGAGTTTTCCTTTCCAACTAGATACGACTTCTTGGTGGAGCCGTATCAACAAGTTTCTACTTGGGGAAAGGGGGGACGAGCTTTACGTTTCAGAGTCATGGATTTCATCTGAACTAGGAGTGGCGTAAGTGGTCGAGTGGCGCCGGCCCAGCCTTATTATATTGGCCCAAATGGCCTGGAAGTTCCGCTAAGACGGTCCATTCCTAGGAGTCCAGGGTTCGGTTGATAAGTAAATCTGACTATTCTCCTCTACATATAGAAAATGGTGGGGTTGCACTAATGCGACTGATCATCATGAGTGGTCTTCCTGGCGCGGCAAACTCCCGTAATGAGTTCATCATCCAATTGGATATTTTTGCAACACTACCCAGAGCACTTCGATAGAAAGGCTATGGCTGGGCGATTGTTAAGTGTTGGCAGGGTCGAGTTTTTAAAATGATATTTTCATCAAATGAAGTATCTCGTAACTTCATTTCATTTCGATGATATTTCAAAGATTAATTCTATACAAGTTTTATCGTGTAGCTTCATCTATGGGATGAACTAATTATAACTTGAATGGTGGTAGTTCAAGTAGTATTCGGAAAAGATATAACTTCATCTTTTCAACTTATATCTAGTTAATGATTATCTTATGAATGACAAAGGTTTTCAGAAAAATGTTGAGACAAGGTTAGATATATGAGATCACCTTGTAACGATATTTTTATATATTTATAAACTGGAACTCTGTGTACATTATACATGTCAGAGGATTTCAAAGATTTTTAGTAGTATATATGTATATATATACTGAATATTTTGCGACTTGTCGTGTTAAGATATCAACTTGGTTCAATTCTTCTTGACCAAGACTTTCATGAGTACTATGAGAATGCTCATATATTGTTAATTATTATACATATTATTTTGGTGGGCTTGTTGCTCACCCTTGCTTTCTTCTTTCATCACACAACAACAGATAAACAAGA
Source organism: Apium graveolens (assembly GCF_009905375.1). NCBI lineage: Eukaryota > Viridiplantae > Streptophyta > Magnoliopsida > Apiales > Apiaceae > Apium > Apium graveolens. The sequence continues at coordinate 234,834,959 of NC_133649.1, read as the reverse complement.
TGAACAGGACCAAACTCCCAATTCGTGAGCGGATAGGAAACATTCCCCAGTTTCCTGTAGGCGTTGATGCCGTTGTAGCTGAGGTAGGATCTACCAATAGGCTAGGCTTTCAACTTTTGATGTACCAGACTTATGTATATTTATAAATTGTAATAATGGCAAAGAATATGTAAATTATTCAGAAACCCATTTTAAGGTGAAATGGTTTATAATTGTGGAATAAAATGACTTGTGTTATTTTGGTATTCATTTCTAAGACTATAACTTCTGGTGTGTGTGTGTATATTGTGGGGTCACAGTACGCAGTAGTTGGTTGACTGTTAAGATTAAGTATGGATAAGGGAAATGGAATTCATGACAACCCGAATCCCCGACCCCGGATTTGGGGGTGTTACACTGAAGCTGCTGAGTTAAAGGTATCTCAAACTACTTATGTCTTTCATACTGATGATATTAATGAGTTGAGAAGATATCTTAAAACTATGTTCATTAGCTATAGAGATCAAACTTTAACATGTGAAAGATTAACTTCTGAAAATCTTGCTTGTAAAAAGAGGAATGATTATTTAGAAAAAGAGTTAGTCATGTTCCATCAAACTCAGAAAGGTAGAGATGATGCTTTCTATGTTAGGGATGAAGTACTTAAAATGAATGAATCTCTAAAAGCTGAGTTAGAAAAGGAAAGAGAGATTATCAGGACTTGGACTAACTCTGGAAGAACAACTCAGAATTTGTTAAGTAGTGGAAACTGGAAAGAGGGCTTAGGTTATGGAGATGATAAGAATGATAAAGGAACTGTAGATATTAAGCCTATAGTTGTTAAACAAAAGCCAAAGTTAAAACCTGTTAAGTTTGTAGCTGTAAAGTCTGATACTGAGAAATCAGAAGTTAAAAAGGAATTAACTTCTGACAAACTAAAACAGGAAAAGACAACTGAAGTAAACGTAGGCTTAATGACTAAGAAGCAGCTTAAGCATAAGCTGAAAGATGTTAAGAATACAAACAAGGTAAAATCACCTAGGAAAAATAGGAATGGAAAGGAAGGTATGAATAAAAGCAATGATTATAAGCTTGTTCCTGATGCTCCTAGAAAAACGTGTCATAACTGATGAAGTTCTAACCATCTGGCTTCTTTTTGCAGGAGGAATAAGAACATAAACTCCTTACCTTCAAAGTCAGGAGTTAAGAGTCAGTCTGTTAGATATAAGCCACAAAATCCTTGTTTTCATTGAGGTAGTTTATGGCATTCCATTTATTACTTGTAAGGAATATCATAGTTTGTACTATGATTATTATCAAATAAAACCTTTTTTTAAATAAAGTTAGCATTGTTCCTTCTAGTGTAAGTTCTGATTCAAAGTCTGATAGTGTAAATTCTGATATGAAAAATGTTAACATAAACTCTGATGCTAAAACCGCTGCAAATGTTAACAAACTTAATAAGGCCAAAGGATCCAAGCAAGTCTGGGTCCTTAAAACTAATCATTAGTGGTCTTTGTGATTGCAGGGCAACAAGAAAAACATCCTAGTTCTGGACAGTGGATGTTCAGGACATATGACTGGAAATAAAGCCCTGCTATCAGACTTTGTGGAGAAGGTTGGCCCAAGTGTTTCTTATGGAGATGGCAACATTGGAAAAACATTGGGATATGACAATATCAATCTTGGGAATGTCATCATTAAAGAAGTAGCTCTGGTCTCAGGACTTAAACACAATCTGCTAAGTGTTAGTCAAATCTGTGACAGAAGTTATCATATGGATTTCTTTGAAGAACACTGTGAAGTTGTAAGTAAATCTAAAGGCAAAGTTGTTCTGAAAGGATACAGGCATGGTAACATTTATGAAGCCAAGCTTTCAACAAGTACTGATGGTTCTGCAATCTGTCTGATGAGTAGAGTATCAATTGAAGAAAGCTGGAACTGGCACAAGAAACTCTCTCATTTAAATTTCAACAATATAAATGAATTAGTCAAGAAAGATCTTGTGAGAGGACTGCCAAAGTCAGTATTTGCTCCTGATGGCCTTTGTGATTCATGTCAGAAGGCTAAACAAAGAAAATCTTCTTTCAAAAGCAAGACTAAATAATCAATTCTTGAGCCTTATCACCTACTACATGTTGATCTATTAGGTCCAGTAAATGTCATGTCTATTGCAAAGAAGAAATATGCTATGGTCATAGTGGATGAGTTCACCAGATACACATGGGTGTATTTCTTGCACACAAAAAGTGAAACTCCATCTATCTTGATTGATCATGTCAAGCAACTGGATAAATTGGACAAAGATTCTGTGAAGAAAATAAGAAGTGATAATGGCACTGAGTTCAAGAATTTGATAATGAAAGAGTTCTGCAAAAACCATGGAATCAAGCAGGAATTTTCTGCTCCTGGAACTCCACAACAAAATGGAGTTGTTGAAAGAAAGAATAGAACTCTTATTGAAGCTGCACGAACTATGCTTGATGAAGCAAAGCTTCTAACCTATTTTTGGGCTGAAGCTGTGCAGACTGCTTGTTTTACTCAGAATGCAACACTCATTAACAAGCATGGAAAGATACCATATGAGATGGTGAAGAAAAAGAAGCCAAATCTGAAGTATTTTCATGTATTTGGATGCAAGTGTTTTCTTCTTAAGACTCATCCTGAACAGCTATCTAAATTTGATTTAAAAGCTGATGAAGGAATTTTTGTTGGATATCCACTTTCCACAAAAGCCTTCAGAGTCTACAATTTAAGAACAAGAGTTGTCATGGAATCAATCAATGTCTCCTTTGATGATAAGAAGATTACTGAACTTAAAGGATTTCCATGATCATGATCAGCTGAGATTCGAAAATGAAGACTTAAATTCTGATACTGAAAATCCTGACAGTCTAAATTCTTATACAACAAACTCTGATGGATTAAACTCTGATGTTATTGAAACTGTGGTGACTACGTCAAAGGAAAATGCACCTGTGCAGGGGGAGCATACTGAAGATATAACCATATCTCAAGAAGCATCAGAACATATAACTGGCTCTTTAAGTTCTGATAAGCCAAGTTCTGATAATTCTGAAAATTTAAATTCTGAAGAATTTGATTCGGAGAGCATACTTTCAGGGGGAGCATCAGAAGATGTTGATGAAGATGGCATGGATCATGGGGGAGCATCCAGTTCTAGAGAAAACCTTCCATCTGCAAGGAAGTGGACTAAATCACATACACCTGATTTAATTATTGCAAATCCTGATGCAGGTGTCAGAACTAGAACAGCTACTCCAAGCGAATGTCTCTACAATTCTTTTCTTTCTCAGACTGAACCAAAGAAAGTGGAAGAAGCTCTTCAAGATGCTGATTGGGTGCAAGCAATGCAGGAAGAGTTAAATGAATTTGAAAGAAACAAAGTTTAAACCCTAGTGCCAAGACCAAAGAACAGATCTGTTGTTGGTACAAAGTGGGTGTTCAGAAACAAAACTGATAGTGATGGCATAATTACAAGGAATAAAGCAAGGTTGGTTGCAAAAGGATATTCTCATAGGAGGGAATTGACTATGATGAAACTTTTGCACCAGTTGCAAGATTGGAAGCCATAAGAATATTTTTAGCTTATGCTGCTCACAAAAAGTTTATTGTCTTTCAAATGGATGTGAAAAGTTCTTTTCTCAATGGAGAATTGGAGGAGGAAGTATATGTTGAACAACCTCCAGGCTTTGTAGATCCCAAATATCCAAATCATGTCTACAGGCTTGATAAAGCACTTTATGGCCTTAAGCAAGCTCCAAGAGCATGGTATGAGACTTTAGCTCAGTTTCTTCTGGAAAGTGGATTTAACAGAGGAACTATAGACAAAACACTGTTCTACCTCAACCATGGAAAAGACTTACTTTTGGTTCAGATATATGTTGATGATATCATCTTTGGTTCTACAAATGACAGACTGTGCAAGAAGTTTGCCAAACTGATGCAGTCAAGATATCAAATGAGTATGATGGGAGAACTTAGCTATTTTCTAGGCCTTCAAGTTAAGCAGAATGAAGAAGGCACTTTTATTTGTCAAACCAAGTACACCAGAAACTTGCTGAAGAAATTTGGAATGCAAGATTGTTCAAGTGCATCCACTCCCATGGCCACTGCAACAAAACTAGATAAAGATACTGGTAAATCAGTAGATATTACTGATTACAGAGGTATGATTGGCTCTTTACTCTATCTAACTGCTAGTAGACCTCATATCATGTATGCTACCTGTCTTTGTGCAAGATTTCAAGCAGATCCAAGAGAACCTCACTTAACAGCTGTGAAAAGAATATTCAAGTATCTTAAGGGAATAGCTGATCTGGGATTATGGTATCCCAGAGAATCAGATTTTAAACTAATAGGTTACTCAGATGCAGATTTTACAGGTTGCAAAATTGACAGGAAGAGCACAAGTGGAAGCTGCCAATTACTTGGAGGCAGATTGGTTTCTTGGTTTAGCAAGAAACGAAAGTCAATTTCCACATCAACTGCAGAAGCAGAGTACATTGCTGCAGGAAGCTGTTGTGCACAGATTCTTTGGATGAAGAATCAGTTACTGGATTATGGGTTAACATATTTTAAAATCCCTATTTACTGTGATAATCAAAGTGCTATTGCTATGACAGGTAATCCAGTTCAACACTCAATGACAAAGCACATCAGCATAAGGTACCACTTCATAAGGGAACATGTGGATGCAGGTACAGTGGAATTGCACTTTGTTCCAACAGATCAACAACTAGCAGATATCTTCACAAAACCACTATGTGAAGCTACTTTTACAAGATTGGTAAATGAACTTGGAATGGTTTCAGGTTCTTTCTCTAAATCTGCTTAGCTTTTGTTCTGATGCATCAGACTTTATGAATCAGTATTTACAGATATTACTATATTTGTATGTTCTGTGCTTAATTAAAAATTGCTTAAGTACTAATTGTTGTCTGATGTGAACTTCTAAACCCTGATTGTGATCTGAATGTTTCTGTGATTAGTCAATCCAATGAGGATAAATGTGCTAGATGCTGACCCAGTAGTCTTTAATATGCTAAAGATCACATGCTTGAAGTAATTGTTTATGTCGAAATCTCTTAACACAAGCAAATTCTGATATTGAGCTTAGTTCAATTTACTTTGTGTATCTTATTACTAAGACAAAAACTAGAATAATGCTTCTTATCTATTAAGTTCTGATGTTAGTAAATCTGATGGATGTACTAAGTGCTGATAAACCTCTTTTATCAAAAGAAAAAGGAATAAAAATCGGGTACTCCTTTGAGATCTAGAGTAAAGAATGTGAAAGGGACGACCCAAGTGCATTGCTGGTATTAAGTAATATGCATCAGAAAAGTAAATAAAAATTTTCTTGGTGACTTTTCACACTCTATGATTACTGGAGAAATACTCTGAGAATAGCATAAATTCTGATAAGCAGTCGTGACTCACTTACACTGAGAAGCCACTGTAAAATGGAATTTCCAAAGATGGATAAAATGAGCACAAAATAGTTGAGGTAGACTCATGCACGAACTCATTCTAAAGTAGACTTCAGAATTTTGACAGATTTTGAGCAAAGTTCTTAGTTATGCCTTATTTCTAAGATATACTGAAGTGAATCAGACTTTAATCTTTATCTGATATTTAGCTTACTGTACACACATACACTCCATATGAATGATGAAAATTACTGTGGTGATAAATGATGTTTTAAATGAACAGTTGATGTGTCAGATTGCATACATTTTGAGGACAGGTTCTGATGAAAGTTCTGATGATTAAGTTCTGAAGAACCGAAATTAGAATTTGTGTGAAGAATTACAGAGATAGGCATTCACTTTTCGAGTTAAGAAATCATGTTCTGATGACTATTAAGTTCTGATATAAGTCTAAGTTCTGATATTAATACCTGATTCTTTACTTGACTTATTTGTGGTTAAAATCTGAAACAGTCATATTTGAAATCAGAATATGTTTAGGTGAGATATTAACAGTCAATATAATTTGGATTAGTGGTACATGGCTATGCACAGTAATTTTTACTTGTTTCATGTGCGCATTAAATCCGGTTTTACACTTCCAATGACTATTTTTCTTCTCCTAAGTCTAGGGAGATGAGGTAGAATTATTTATACCTATAATCATTAACTTTTCCTTGCGTCTCCTGACATTCCATTGGCTATAAAAACCAACACTTCATTCCAGCCAACACATATATCATTTACTCACAAAACTCACTCTCGTCTTATTCTTATCACCAAAAATGGCTGCATTTGGCTGGTTTTACAATTATGGCGATGAGACTGTACATGTCTTTATAAATGGAATTCCAACTCCATACCCTATCAACAACATCCCTCACAATCTCTGGATTCAATTTCCAGAGATTATTAAACGTGATATGTTGACAGTTCGAAGAGAACTACATCTCCGTCGTCTTCGACAGCAGGAGTGAATCATTCGTCTCGTTGTTCTTTTTGTTGAGAGTAGGAAGAAGAAATAGTTTATGCTCCCTGTTTCTCTTCACCGTCAGCTTTGTCAGGCTTCTTAGCTTAGGACAATAGTTGTTGATGTTAGGAGTTGTAGCTTAGGACAATTTTGTAATTTTGTGATGTAATTTAAATTTCATGAAATGTATTCATTCAATATATTAATGAAATTTTATATTGTTGCAAGATTTTGTCTCTGAGTTGTTTGGTATTTTGGTGCATTTTTAAATCCTGATTTATCCATATTCTGATGACCGTTTTATCTCTGATACAAATCAAGTTCTGATTCTGACGTGTCAGTACCTGTTTACTTGATTTATTTTTTTGGTCATTCTTTCACTCATTGTATTCTTACAGGATATTGGACTCGCAGTGAAAATGATTTACTAAGTGGGAACAATTTTAAATTTTAAAATTAAAACTGAACTACCTTAATTAATAGGATTATTTGATAAATGAAACAGTTTTTCCTTGAAAAACTGCATGTGATAAGTAATGATTACTATTTTCCCGTGCCCATTAATTATTCTTTACTGCTGCATGTCTGACAGGTGTCCAACGGTTACTTTTTCCACCGTGTATAAGTAAAAGAGAGAGAAGATTGTAAAATCTTTTATTTACTTTCACACTTTATCTCTCTTTCTTTACTTCTATTCTCTCTCATCTCCTGACGTTTTTTTTCATTCGGACATTTTATCAAACACCTTACAGGCAACCTTATTTCTCAATTTTTCTCATGGCACCTAAGGATTTGATTATAGATGAAGCCAATTTTGTATTCAACAACTATGCTGCAATCTTAAACCATGATGAAGCTCCATCTGATTTACACTTTGTGCAAGATCTTCTAGCACACAGTGAGATTGGGTATGCATTGACCCAGCCTCAATTCATTTCCAGCCAACAAGTTCTGACGTTCTGGCGGAATGGGCATTTTGATAATGGTGGTGCTACTGGTACTCCAAGCATTATTTTTGAAGTAAATGATGTTAAGCATGTGGTAACTCCTGGAGCAGTTCGTAAAGCTCTACATTTACCAGAAGGCTGCATTTTCTCAACAGCGGAGGAACCCATTCTACAATAGCTCATGGCCAATTTGGGGTATGAGAAGAGTTTGGCCAAGCTTGGACAGTTGAAACGATCACATATCATAAAGGAATGGAGCTTTTTCTTCGACTGCATCACTAAAGCATTTGGCAATAAGTGTTCAAACTTTGATGTCATTCCTATTATGAGTCAGCACATCGGGTATGCTATTATTCACCAAACTCATTTTGATTTTGCAAGTGTTGTGTTAGGCTTTATAGGGGATCGGATGACAGAGGATAGGAATGTAGTATACTTTTCTAGATTCTGTCAGCTTATATATACTTTTTGCTGTGCTGATGAACCTCAACTAGCCAGTTCTTTATTTCCACCCTTTAAACTTGCAAAACGGGCTTTTAATGACTTGGTAAATGCTGACCTTAAGAAGAAGGTAGTTAGACCCTTACAGATACCTCAGTCTGTAAAATAGATCCTGGTAAATACTGATCCTCAAACTTACAGATCTGTTTACCCTGATATTCAACCCACCACCACATCCCAGACACCACAACAACCATCAGAACATACCACCAATACACCTCAAACTACTCGACCCTCTATCCGAACACATCTCAAACCTTCACAGATAACTCAACCTTCATCATCAACACATACTGTGAAGCCTTCATCTTCTAAGCCCAAGAGGACAAAGACTGTACCTCAGACACCACAGAAGAGAAGGAGGATTATTCTGAGAGATGAGTCAGACAGTGAGGAACAGGTTTCTGTATCAGAACCTGTTATTAAAGAAGCTGAGAAGGTCTCTTCTCAGAAGGATACTGGAATTGGGGGATCTAAGCTTCTCAAAAGGCTTAGAAGGATGTATTCTGATGAAACACCCAAGGTATCTCCATCTTCAAAGAAAAGAAAGAAACAGAGAGCTCATAGGCCAGTTTCAGAGGATGAGGATGAAACAGCTAAGGAAGGAGATCAGGAATCTCTGATCTCAAAAGAGCCAGAATTTGCTGAAGCTACTACATCTCCACCTCCATTGTCACCAACTCAGGAAGCTTCTACAGATAAAGCATCTACACCACCTGTGTCTCCTGTACATGAACCAGTATCTACTGCAGACCCAGGCACAAGTGCTGAGATTGATATTCACAACCTAATTGTGCCTGAGGTTCTCTACTTAGAAGCTCCACCAGCTCCACTCAATCCATTAACAACACCAATTCCTGATGCTATTGATACTCCAGAATTGTCTACAACATCTTCTCTGCATCTAGACATTGAAGATCAGACTATAGGTGAGCATCAGAATATGGCTGTTGATTAGAACTTGGAAGCAGATCAGCACTTAGAGGATGATGTTGAAGCCTCCATAGCCTCTCATACTGTTTTTTTATCAGAGGATGCTGAATCTGTAAGTTCTGATGCTGCAAATGCTGATGATACTGGTGATGCTGCTACAAATGCAGATGCTGATGAAGCTGGTCCTTCAAGACATGCACCTCAACAAACTGTTCCTAAATCTGAACTAGTCAAAAAGTTTATTCGAGGAGATGCACCTAGTACCTTGGAGTGAAACTCCTAGAGGACAGGATTGGACTAAGGAGTGGAACACAGCTACCTTTGTTCCATCTGACAATATTCTTGCTGAGCACTTGGTGAAAGCTGATGATATGCTAGCTAATGATGATTTTAAGACACAGCTGAGAGTTACTGCATTGAGTACAAGACATCTTCAAGGTCAACACTCAACAACTCAAGCTGAGTTGCATAAAATTCAAGAAGCCTTACTCAAACACTGAAGGGGAAGGATGATGAAAAAGATGACCAGGGAAACTCTGGAATAGGTGGAGGTCATGGTCAAGGTAGAAGTCTCTCATCAAGAAGAGCTGGAAGTACAAGTCATAGAACAAGTTCTGATACTGGGAGAAGAATAACCTCTGATACTGGTAAAAGGATAAGTTATGATGAACTTTTGGATCTTGATGAAGAAATTTCAAGACAGTTATTTCTTAAAGAAAATCCAGGAATGGACTTTGAGAGTCTGATGGAAGAAGAAGCTAGACTTAAGTCAGAAAAAGTCAATTCTAAATCTGAAGCTTCTGTTGGTAAAGAGAAACTTCCTAAGGCCAAAGGCATTGTGATAAAAGAAAGGATAAATTTTGAGGCAACCAAGGCTAAATCACAATTGTAGATGGATCCAAGGTCCAAGGGCAAAGAAAAAGTTGGTGAACCTATAAAGGTTTATGGGCCTCCTGTGGATGATGAAATTTCAGTTGAAGATACTGATCTTACTCTAACTTCAAGAAAGTTCTAAGACAACCTCTGACATGGCTCAAGTTGTTCAGAGTCAAGATATAGTTAGTTCTGATATAACCTTGAAGCAAGCAACCTCTGACATAGCTCAAGTTGACTTGATATCAGAAAATAAGGAAAAGGAAACCTCTGACATTTCTCATGTTAAACCTTCAAAGAAACTCCTACCAGGTTTCACCAAAGCCAAACAGACTCAACCTTTGAAGACTGCAGCAAGTGGTTTTGAAGCAAGAGTGGTTACTGGAAAGGAAGCAAGAGATAAATCTGGATTGGGTAGTACTGATGAAAGAAAAGTATAGAACACAACCAATGATCCAACTTCCTTAAGTGAACCAGGTGTTGGAGCAACTCCTGAAAGATTGAATTAACTAGAATATATACAAATGGTTTACCATACTTACTTGAAAGAACACATCTTGTTATATATCATGACAGATGGTAGGGTTTACCATATAAGGGAAAATGCTATTCCACTAAAGTATTTTGAAGAACTGGAACATATATTATTCTTACTTCAAGTGAATGATAGAATAACAGAAAGTGCTGCAAACTATTTGAAGACTCAAATTCAGAGAAAGAAAAGGATTTATTCTGTAAAGTCTGACATCACATATCTTCCAAAGTACAGAGATCACAAGGGTGATATTGTTGAGATGAAGCCTAACTCTGCTAAGATTATAACTACCTTTCTGGGTTATAAGGCTGTAGAATTCAATCTTGAGTCTGACAAGGCGTATTTGATCAGACTGGATCAGGACATAAGGAAAGCTAGAATAAATGATCTCAGGGTTGCTATCTTCCAAACTGGTGAAGACTCTGCAGAACTCAAAGATGCTAAAAGGAGGATGGTTGATGAACTTAGATATGCTGAGAGATGTTTGTTAAAGAACTATCTCAGAACAACTCCTGACATCAGAGAGATCAGAAAGTGAAGCCAAGTCAAGATCTACAACTGCTCAAATTCTGATATGTATACAAACTGAAGTTGTTATCAGAAGTTAAAGTTGGTAAAGCTTTAAGGACTGTAAGTTGTAGTTATCTAGTCAATTTCTCATGCATTTGTACTTAATGTTTTTGACATCATCAAATATCTGTTAAACTTGTATATTATGCTAATTTACAAGTTGGGGGAGATTGTTAGATATATTTGATAATGTCTTGACTAATATGATTTATGTTTAGTTTTCAGATCTTACTTAAACAGGACAAATCAGTACTTAACTGAAATCAGCACTTATACTGAAGTCAGAACTTAAGTCATCAGTACTTAAGGTTTAGGAGATATTTATCAGGAGATAATATCTGGACTTAAAGGAAACAGTTCAGATAAGGAAGGCGGCTGATTGAAAGGAAAGAAGATCAAGACAAATGTAAGAAGAGATATGCATGAAGAAGGAATTCTATGAAGAATGGAATACTTGGAAGAAAAGATATCTGATTGATATATTTTAGGAAGCAGAATTATATTCCATATCAATTAGTGATTATCTTGTAACTGTGTAGTATATAAACACAGACATAGGGTTTACACTATAAGTGTTATCAATATCGAGAATATTATTCATTGTAACCCTAACAGCTCTCGTGATATTTGTTCATCACTGAGAGAGGACAATTCCATATTGTAACAGAGTTTATTGCTTTGAATAAAGTCTGTTTTCTGTTACTTGTGTTATTTGAATTCGATTTGATTGTGCTATACACTGTATTCAACCCCCTTCTATAGTGTGTGTGACCTAACAGATAGCAGCTCTGAGGTCATGTCGATTATATCTTCCAAGTGACAAGTCATCTAGATGCAATACTCAATGAATCAAAGTATATGGAACTTAGAATATTTTTCTAAAATTACAAACAAGATAATGTTGGTTAATGTTGCTTTATGTATCGAATCGGTATTGTTTGAAATATTACATTTGTTAGGAGTTAACAATTATATAATACATGAAATTGAATGTTAATGTCTATTTGATAGATAATTGGTATTTAATTCATTGATATCCTATTTTAATATTTAAAATAGGATGCAACATATTTATTGGTATCTAAAGTACTTGACAAGTATCAATCAATGATATATTGTTAATATTTTGTTGCAAATAATTGTGAGATATTAAGTTCTAGTGAATTTATATGTGTTGCTATATCTGATAGATTCACTATAATTTGAAATGAGCCGCATAACCATTCTTATTAAGATTATTTTTCAATAAACAATGTTGTTGATAGATTATTGAGCTTTTGACATGAATGAGAATTGCTTAGACTTTACCCTAAGTGATCAATGCTTTTATAAAACTCATTCCTATTGAAAGACAAAATCTTTATTTCTCTTTTTAATACTGCCAGGTCATGAGTCCGTGTCTTTGTCAAATCAAAAGACATGTTTATTCATCTTTTATGCATTAAAACATACGTGTGCACTCGAACAGTTTTAAGAGAAAAATTAAACTTCATTCTATAGTGGTGATTACTTATTTCATGCAAATCTTTCTGAAATCACTATTATACATCATTTCTTTCAAAAGATTAAATACATAATTTTCATTCATTAAAGATTCATGTGCATTCTATCTCATGTGTTATATGTTTGATAATACAGGTATAGTCTCCAATGGCCTTCTTTTATTTGATAGTCATGAGGTTGAAAACCCACAACTTCTATCCCGGACTGTAAAGAGAAACACATAAACAGAACCAACCAACACTCTTTTACCACTAAAATGAGTAGTGAGGGAGAAAGTGCCTTAGTGCACCATATAAGGAAGGTTCTGAAGTCAACCTAGCAGCTCTGTCTCCTACAAAGATGAATAGTATTAAAACTGAGGCAACTGCTAGCCCCCATACATCTTCTTAAAAAGATATACTGGATGAAAAGACACATAAATAGTTACTAGATTCATCCTCTCAACAAGGTGTGTCTATTGAAATTCGCCTGTCGGCTAGGGTATGCGATGTAGTGTCACCACCTTAAATAAAAAAAATTCTTGATGCACAAGGAGAGGTTACACACACAAATGATGAGTTCAGGGAAACAAGAGTTTCGATCATTTTACGGTCAAATTCGATTCTTCAAGGTTCTTTAATTGACCAATTTCCTTTACAGGTGTTAAGAGAAGATACTGGTCCAATAACCATATGTCAGTGGTCAATGTCTACCTCCCCAGGCTTAAATCCTCTGGATGCATCTGCGGATAGTGGGTCTAACATAGGTGCAGATCGACAAGTTGCTGATAATGATTGAGATTTACCAGATGAGTCATAAGGAAATTGTTAGTCCCTTAACAATATAGCAAGAATTACAGAAGGGGGGTTGAATGGAATTCTTGAACCTTTTTCTTAAAATAAAAATGTTCAAACTCGAATACAAATATAAGTGTTTTGATTAGCACAATGCAGAATAGAAACTTAAGTGAATCAAAACATAAGTAATTAAAAACAAGAGTCTTTAAAAACTTTCTGGTGGATTTAAACAATTCCACCAGAGATATATATTATATCGAGAGAACTCTGTGTGCAAGAATGCTCACAGCTGCTTACAAATTTGAACTACTGAGAATACAGAGAAATGCTAATAATTTTGCTTACAAATGTTTCTTACTTTTTGTATCTCAGATATTAGTTTCTATTTGCTACTTCTTGGTTTATATAATACCAAGATTACAAAGTCAAAAGATAAAATCATTATAAAAACTATTGGGTCTAATGCTTTGTTACTTTGTTCTCTATTACCCAGTTAATAGGCTTCCTCATTCCATTTGCATACATCCCAACGCATGTGACCAGTTGTCACTGTCAACTAATGTTTGAATTATTTATCCATTGAGTACATGATCATCCGTCGACTTTATGATCATCCGTTGATGTCTTCATTGATCATCCGTCGACTGCTATATAAAAACATCCTGTTGATAGCCATTTGATCATCCGTCGATGGCTTTGTAGTTTATCCGTTGGGTAGCAATCAGGCACTTGACTTCATTTCACTTATGCAGAATTACAAGTCATCATTTATGTATAATTAATCAACCTATTCTGCATATCTAGTTAAAATCCACATGACTTATATGCTACTACAGATTCTATACAAAGGTGTATGCAGAAATGTGCTACAGACTCATTATTACATAAGCTACTCACTCGATGGATAATAAATCATTATCCGTCGGGACTGTAAAGATTTATTCATCGGGACTAAAATTCTTATCCGTCGAGTGCTACATTATTTCACAAAGTAAAATCTACTTAGGTGTTTTGATTGTGAAATCATCAAGTACACAACATATGCAAAACAATCTCCCCCAATTTATGTCTACTGGAATTATAGCCATAAATTAAGAGATAATTGATGATAACAAAACATCCTAATCATACAGCTTTAAAGAAAAGTAGATAATACTGAAAGTGCTTCAATTAATCAAAATGTACAAAGTTTAGCTCACAGTCATTTCAAGATGCTCCTCTAGCCTGAGCAGATTTTTCTAGTTTCTTGAAGGTCTGGATCTTCTTCCAAGCTTTCTGTTGTTTTTATCAATCTGATTTTGGAGCTGCCTGTGGAATTCCAGTTCATCAGATTATGAGAGATTTAGCTTTTCTTGCATTTCCAAGAGAGTCTCATTGCTGGAGATGCTCAGTTGGTCTTTTAATCTGAAGAATCTTCTCACACCTTTGTCATCTATGAACTCCATCAGCCAGTAGGGCCTTAGATGCACTCTTCTCCCTATGTATGGCATGATTAGAGTCTTTGGGAGTGCATCTTTAGCTCTAACACTCCTTAGTTCTTCAATCTTCTTCAATACTAGTCTTCTTGCAGTGACATTGAACCCAAAGTTCTTCTTGAAGGATGAATAAACTTTAATCAGTACAGCTTGGCTCTCTTGAAGAATCCTGTGAAGTGGCCACTGAATCTCCTTTCCTCCTTTGTACTTGAACACTAACCTTTCAGGTAGGTTTCTGTATGCATCAATTCCCCTCACTTCATCTAGTTCATCCAGATAGAGGTTTAGATCAGAAAATTCTTTGATGTCACACAAGTACAAGTAGTCTCCCTTATTGACTTTGGGTTGAGCTTTGACTACAGATTTGGATTTGAGGGGTGACAATTTCACTTTCTTGACTGCCCTTGACTTTTTCCTTTTTGGCTTGCTAAGGAGTGGTAGACTGAAGTCAGGAATTGGTATGTTATCCCATTCTATTGGCTCATCCTTGGGCACAATAGGTTCACCATGAATATTTTTGTAGGGATCCACCACCCTTATATCTTCAAATACCACAGTGGGCTTTGATGCTTGAGTTGTAGCTGGTGTGGGTTCCTTAGGAAATTGATCTTCCAATTCCTTGTCAACAATATCTAGTTTCCTTTTTATTCTTTTAGCCAATTCTTTCTTTCTTGGAGATTTCTTCTGTTCTTCAACATGTTTCCTTGATTCGGTAGCTTCAGATGATTGAGAGGGAATATGTTGTGATGAATTCACATCATGTAGCTTGGACAAGATAGCAATCTGCTCTTTCTTTTGTTTAGCCTTCTTTGCATCTAGAATAGCTTGCTTCTTTTCCTGCTTCAATCTGGCTTTTTCTTCTCTCTTTGCTTGAGAAAATTGAGGATGTCCAGCTACCACACAAATTTCCTTCCCATTTCTGAATATCTTAGCAATCCTCTTTTTAGAAGTTGAATCAGTTAGATCTTTATAGAAAACAATTGATCTTGACAGAAGCTTCTTCTCATCAAGCTTGGGTGTCTCATACACAGTATCCAAGGGGTTTTTCAAGGATGATTTTGAGTAGTTTTCCCTTGGTTTAAGAATCATTTCAACCTTTGGAGACATGATGCAGGAAGATTATCCTTTTTCCAGATAGTTCATGCTCATCTCATTCACACTGATTTGCTTGACTTGAGAGTGATGGATGGCTGACTTAACTGGCTCCTTGACAAGTTCAAACTTCTTCTGTATCTCCTCATCAATCTTCTCCCAGTTGATCAAACTCAACTTTTCTTTCTCAGCAGCTTTCAAGTTGGCTGTTGCTGCCTGAATCAGATCTATACCATCTGCAACTGGTGGCTTTGAGACAGTAATTGATGGCACAATTACCTTAGTGATTTGTATCTGAAGCTTCTCCCCCTCACTTGGTCCTTTCTCCCCCTTTTTGTTATCATCAAGTTGAGGAGTCAGGCCTTGTGCTTTAGCCAGTTGCATGAGAAGATTGGTCTGACACTGTTGATTTTGAAGAATGGTGGCCACGAAATTTTCAATAACTTGAACTCTGTCTTCCAACTTGGCCAGCTTCTTTTCAGCATCTGCTTCTCTTCTCAGTCTTAGTAATAGATTCTGCATGGTACCATATGGCATGACTGAATCCAGCTTCTCAGAATTGTAGGTGTTCAAGTCAGCTATATCCTTTTTGAGTTCATCCACACTCAGATTATGTCTTAACTGATGTAGCTTCATGAGATGTAGAGAATCTAGGTGAGCTTGAAGAATAGCATTGGTACCAGAATTTGAGCTCTTCTGAATGGCCTTTTGGATAGACATGATTTGTTTGACCAAGGAGACATTAAATTGTCCTAGTGTAGACTCCTTTGTCAAGGCCCATTCAGGTAAATCTGGAATAGAACTTGGGCCTTCATCTTCCCCTAAGTTCATGCTTCCATCAAATGAAATAGAGTCATCATCATTAGAATTTACGCCAAATTCTTCAGATGGCTCACCAGCTGTAGGAGGCATTAAATTGACAACAACTTTATCCCTTTGTACAGATTCTGAAGTATGCACCAGATTCAAAGTCTTTTCTGCCTCCTCATTGCCCTGAGCAACCAACAATTGATAAGTTGACACAGGAGGAGTAAAAGTGTCAGCATCCAAGGAAATGTTATCAATTACAGCTTTGTAATGTTGTTGAAATTGTCTTTCCTTTTCAGCATCATCCACAATCATTAACTCATGAGCAATGGCTGGATTCACCCTTATACCCTCTGTACCTGCTTTTCTCTCATGTTCTCTCTTTTGTTGCATCAGGGTCTCACCCTGGCTCCCCACCCTCACACCCTCACCTTCACCTACTAAGGTGGGACTCCTCTCACTCTCTTTTGCCAATCCTGAAGAAATGGATTGTAGATTTTCACTCATTTCCTCTCCTTTTGCCTGGGAACAAGCCAGCCTCTCACTCAAGACACTCTCCTCTCTCAATCCTAAGAGTGACTGTACAACCACTAAATCTGCTGCACTTGAAATAATTGAAGTTTGAAGTTGTGCAGAGATACTCGACGGATGAGTGATATCCATCGAATGAGTGGTAAAGCTATCTGACGGATAACTGCTAGTTAGGCTTATCCGCCGGGATACAATCACTACTCGACGGATGAGCAATATCCGTCGAGAGAGTAGAAATGAATGAGTTGGGAAGAGAAACTGTTGTTGACTCTGTGCTGATTGAAGATATTTGGGGCACAGATGTCACAATAGTTTCTGAAAGAATTGGCAAGTGAGCCAAGAAATCATCTAAAAGATGATGCACACTTGTACTAGATTTTGGCTTCCCCAACAGAGTTAAAGAAGGGGAATCAAGAATTGATGTGTGTATCATATCCACATCCAGAGAGTTTGTTGGTGAGTATGGTGTATGAGGTGCTTCTATAACTAGAGATTTTGGCTGTGACTCCACATTTATTGGAGCCACATCAAACTGAATTTGAGAGAGTGCAGGGACTGTGTCTTTAGCACCAGTTTGCACTGTGTGTGTGCCCTGTGCATCCCCAGAGGTTTTAGATTTCTTCTTTCTTGTATAATTTTGGGGTGAGCTTGTGTCCCTAACCCTTTTGGCCTGTGCTCTTGGCTGAGAGCTTTGTTCAATAACCACATCCTTTTGGGAGGATGCAGCTAGAAGTGAGCTTTTGTCCTTTTTAAGCACTGCAGTTTGTTGGGAAACTACAGTGTGGCTAGGCTGGGATTCACTCAACTCTCCAACCTTATTCTTGGGGTTTCTTTGATGTTCACCCCTTCCCTCACCTAACTTACCCTCCTTAACACTCCCCTCTTTGGCTTTGGTGGATTTTTCAACTGGTATCTTTTGAGAGATACCAGATGGGGTTTTCTTGATTTGGTTTTGGAAATAGTAGTAGGTTTGGAGGCTTTGGTAGGCAACTGTTTGGTCATTGACATAGTTGCCATAGCTACTCCTGAATTCAAAAAAATAGTGGAGGTTGGAATAGTTGTAGGGATGGATGAACTTACCTCACTTACCTGAGGAGCCTGCATTACAGGAAAGTAGAACATTGGCACATCCTTGTGATGATTAGCCCTGTTCAAATCTGCAATGAGTCTTCTCTCTTGAGCCCAACAATCCAGTTTGTTGTTAGGGTTCTCAAGCACAATCTCTTCACAGAGGTGGTTAGCCAATAACATAAAAAATCTAGCATAATACACATTTTTACCTCTTTTAGCTAACTCATCCAATTTAAAACCTAACTCAAATAGGAAAAGGTCACAGAAATTGTAAAATTTATCTGTAACTAGCATGTATAGCATGTTAAGCATTGAAATATTCACTGAATTAAAATTACTGATTTTTCCAAAGAAAACCTTAGTAACTACATCACACATGAATCTCCACTCCTTCCTAAGACCCATTCTCCTAATATCACTCAGTTTAGAAGTAGGAAGTGCATAATTCATGGAATTAAGCATATTGATAATATCAGTGTCATTGTGTGGTGAAGTCACATTTTTATCAGGAATTTTGAAACATGCTTTTATCACATCACTATTGATACAGAATTCATTACCTTTGATGGTTAGATTGATGGTCTTGTCAGTAGAGTTGTAGATAGCAGTGGTCCACATCTCTTCAACAACTTCACAGAAGATTGTGGGTGATTCCAGCATGGCGTAATTGAGCTTGAAATTCTTCACAAAGTCTATCATCTTGTGGTAGTCCTCTGATTGCTGAATACCCTTATTGACCAATGCAGTGAAATTGTTCTTCTCATAAATGAACCCAATTTAAGACATAATCTTTACTACAGGTTCCATTGTTTAGAGAATAAAAGCTTGAAGAGAAGTAGAGTAGGTGCTTGAGAGAGATTTGAAATTAGAGCAGTTGAATTTGAGAATGATAAAAGAAAATAATTGCAATGAAATAAGCTTTTATACTATCTTAAAAATAACTGATAAAAATAATAAAGTAAAGTAAATTAACCAATAGAAATTGCCTAAAATAGCCGTTTAAAAATAAATTGTAAAAATTCCATCCATTATCCGTCATGTAATGCTTACAAACTGTAAGTATACTCGATGGATAATACACATGGAATTAACGGCTCAGATTAAGACAATTTGACGGATGAGGATAAACTGTTATCTGTCGAGACATAAGATATTCCAGAAAAGTAACTGATTTTTATTAGCAAATAGTGTGTCGATGGATGACCAAACTCGATGGATAAGGGTCATCCGTCGAGATGTAAATTTTGACTTAGCCAAAAATTTCATCCAGAATTGAAAAATCAATTAACTTTCTGGCTGCATTTCAACTTGCAAAATAACTCAGATAGATTTAAGAGTAATTAAGCATACCTAACTCACTTACCAACCTTGAAAAGGTGGATTCATCCAGTGGCTTGGTAAAGATATCTGCAAGTTGCTTCTCACTTGGAACAAAATATAGTTCCACAGTACCATTCATTACATGTTCCCTTATGAAATGGTACTTGATATCTATATGCTTTGTCCTTGAATGTTGCACTGGATTTTCAGTGATGGCAATTGCACTTGTGTTATCACAGAAAATAGGAATTCTCTCAACTTGCAAACCATAGTCTAGAAATTGATTTTTCATCCATAAAATATGTGCACAGCAACTGCCAGCAGCAATATATTCAGCTTCAGCTGTAGAAGTAGAAACTGAATTTTGCTTTTTACTGAACCAGGACACAAGCTTGTTTCCTAGAAATTGACAGGTTCCCGTTGTACTCTCTCTATCAATTCTACAACCTGCATAATCTGCATCTGAATAACTAGTTAGATCAAAACCAGAATCTCTAGGATACCAAATGCCAAGGTTTGGTGTTCCCTTGAGATATCTGAAAATTCTCTTAATAGCTATAAAGTGAGATTCTCTAGGATCAGCCTGAAATCTAGCACATAAACCTGTAGCAAACATTATATCTGGCCTACTAGCTGTAATAACCCCAAAATTTTCAACTTTTTTGTAACCCTTGTGAATAGTATTTTAGCTGAATGAGAAAACTTTTCACGCCACACTATATAGGGGTTCTGTTATGGATATTCTGGGATATTATTAGTACTCTATGAAGTATATAAGTGTATGTAAAGATCGTCAGAATCCAATTCCGAACACTTTGGTTTTTCCCGGAAATCCACTAGATACGGAGAGAATTGAGTATAAGGTAACATGATAAAAGGATTTAAATTAAAGGATTATAATAGAGGATCATAAAAAGGAATATAATGTATTGAGAAAGGTTAAGGGAACCTAAGTAATAAGATCCCGGGTATGATCCTTCAAACGATAAACGAGAACGAAAGTTAAGCAAACCGTATAACAGATCAGCGGTCATTAGGCAAACGATTAGGAAGTTAATCAAAGGGATTAGTGGGGATGATGTCATCCAACCAATAGAAAGAGGACAAGGAGGGGAGGATGACATCATGAGCATGACACAAGCATGACATGGGAAGGAAGGAGGTGTGGTGGCTTTGTAACCACACAAATTCAAGGGCAAGAAGGTAATTGACTAAATCAAACATAAAAACAAATCAACCAAGCCAAGCAAATTCATTCTTGATCAAAATCAAAAAAAGAAACCAAGGCTTGTTCTTGAAGAAGCTCTCGGCTTTTTACTATTCATTAGGCAAGAGATTTCAAAAATTCAAAGATCCAAGCTTCCTAAATTGGTGAGTAAATTCCCTAATCATCTTCATGCTTAGTTAGGGCTATATCATGAGTTTAAGCCATCAATTCCTTCTCAATCTTCTTCATTTAATCAAAGAAGAAGACTATGAATAGTGTTTTCAAGTTTTTAACTTGAAGTTTTTCTTATTTTCCTTGAAGATCCAAGCATTCCTAAGACTTCTCAAAGCTTCTTAAGGCTTCCTAGCTCCTCCCACCACTTCAAGGAAGGTATACCATCTCCAAACCCTAGATTCCTATATATTATAAGATGATTTTGATTAGTAGGGTGCTATTGTAGCTTGTTGTTGTGATTTAGAGTTTGGGATTTGAAATGGTAGTGAAATGGAATGGTGAATGTTGTGGTTTTGATTAAAAGGACTTAAGTATGATTAAAGTTAAGCTTAGGCATAAGTATGAATGATTAAATTGAATTGGTTGGGGTTGTTATGATGTGATAAGGATGGATGTTGGTTGTATGTTGGATTTGAGGTTGATTTGGGATGGTTTTGGATGGTTTAAAATATTGGAAATCGCGTAAACATAGCCGTCGTAACGTCCGATTTTCTTTAGACTGTTTTTGTGCATAACATTAGGACCCGAGAACCCCCTGCTAGATTATGACCATTGCCATGTCTAGATAGCTCATGTTACGAGCTTCGTTTTGATATGTAGTTCGTTCGATTCCGATGCACGGTTTAGGAGAAACGACCATTTCAAGTAACGGCGTTTCGCGAACGAAACTTTTCCCCTCGCCTTACTTTGAAACATAGGTTAAAGACCAATAAGGGTTAATTAATGTATGAAACATTTATGGTAAGTGTGTTAGGCAGTTGGTAAGACACTCGCGAAGGAATCGCTTTAGAACTCGTAAAGGTTAAATTATTAAAAATGGTGGAGCCGAGGGTACCCGAGTGACTTAAGCGAATCAGTGAGCGCAAAACAAGCGTTAGAGTCTAAGTTAGTTAAAGTATAGATTTACAAGTGATTTTGGTTTAATTCCAACTTACTTGTTGTTTATAGGTTACCAGACTCGTCCCGAGCCTTTTATCACCCCAAGTCGCTCAGGCAAGTTTTCTACCCGTTATACTGTTGTTGTGATGTATATGTGTATATGCATGATCTTGTGATAAATGCATATTTGTTATTAGCAAATTCTTGCGTTATATGGTAGCATGTGATATGGTATATATGCATGCCTGTCTCATATTCTTGAGTTATATATCTAAATAATTATAGTTGCATAATACCTATGCTAGAGAATAGCAATAATTTGCATATACCCTTAGTATAGGGACCCAAAGGTAAAAACATTTTCTAAAACCGGGAGTCGAGGATCCCGAGTAGATTTTGTATATATATATATTTATATATATATGGTTATAGTTTTCAAAACTATTAATCGAATAAGGTTTATTCGATAACTTTATTTATTAATGAATATTATTTTGAATATTCATTGGAGGACTTATGACTCCTTTTATTTTATTATCTGAATATTATTTGAATATTCATTCGAGGGCTTATGACTCAGTTTATATTATTTATTGAATATTTTTGAATATTCATTTGAGGATCTATGACTCCGATTATTTGCTGAGATATATTCTTTATTTTATTAAAGAATAAGGTGTAAATAAACAAACTTATTTTCGATTATTCAAATAAAGATAGTACTTTCATATAAGTATATCTTTGGTTATTTAATACTCGTTTCAAGTATAAGTTTTAATACTTCTACTTCAATTATTTTTATAAAGATTATTCTTTATGGGAATATTATTTAAATAATAATATTCAGCAATTTTCTAAATATTCTGGGGACTGATTTACTTCATTAAATCAGCTTTACTCCAAACACTCTATAAAGTGTTTTCGAGTCTTCAAAATGATTTTAAAAGTTAGAGCGGATCCCAAAACTCGTTTTCCGATTTAAGATCTTCCTTTCGAAGGAGACTTGAATATTCGCTCAAAAATCTTGGGGATCTGGCTCTGTGGTGTATTTTATATTCGCAACATGGTTGCTGTTTTGGAGAAAACAATTTGATTACTTGCCCAATGTTCGGGAAGTAAGTCCATCTGATTGAGTCGGCATAAGCGACAGGTCGGGGTACGGTCTATGAAAGTGTAAGTGGCTGGGTGGCAGTCCATCAACGCGTGAGTGGCCGGGTAACGGTCTAGCGCGAGGTCCTAATGCGGCCAGGGTGATGACCGGTGAGGAATTCATCCATCTACAGTAGAAAAGGTTACTTATTGGTATCTTTGCCTGATCAGCAAGATATCTGGTTTATGCCAAAATTCTTTTCCTTTCCAAAATTCATTGAATGTTTCAAACTCTGTCATACTTTACATAACAGAGGTTCCAGGAAATGTTTAAGAGATATATATGTGGATATATATATATATATATATATATATATATATATATATATATATATATATCGGGACTAAATAAAGTATCTCGTAACTTTATTTCATTCAATAATATTTCAAAGATTGAATCTATTCAAGTCTTAACTTGTGGTCTCATCTATGGGATGTTTTTTTTTAAAAACTTATAATACTTTGAACGGTGGTAGTTCAAGTAGCTTTATAAATGATATTACTGTAGTGAAATATTGGTAACTTCATTCCTTGTTTTTACTTATATCTAGTAAGTAATTATCTTACACATGATAAAGATTCTAGTAAGTATCCATTTAGATACTTATATTATTGTTATCACTATGTATTATCTTGCGAGCTGTAAGGCTCACTCTTGCTTTATTTCTTCATCACACAACAACAGTTAGGAGAGATGGCCAGACTCCAGCAGACCCAGCGCAAGCACGTGGGAAGCGTCCCGCGTCTTCCCGATGATGTTGTAGCTGCTATAGCTGCAGAGGTAGATCTATTGTAGTTCAGACCATCTACTTTTGAGAATCAAATTATGTATAATTATAACTTGTGGCAGATAATGGCAATTAACTGTAAATTTATCAAGTAATCATTTTGGGTTGTAATAACTTTTAAATGGTGGATTCTAAGACTTGTACTTATTTCAATTTCATCTCTGAGACTATAACGGGTTGTGGTGTGTGTTAGTGTGGGGTCACAGCATAAGGTTATTATTATTAATTAAGTGAAGTGATATTGTGGAAAGAAAGACCGTGACGACCCGGATCCCCGACCCCGGATCTGGGGGTGTTACAGAAATGGTATCAGAGCTAAGCGTTATAAACCTCAGAGATGATGCGTCGATATAATAACAAACTCACAAAGATAATAAGAACTCTTGCCAAGTTCATGGTCGGACTACTTAAAGTAGTGCTGACAGTTAAAACCCTTACGGGAACCCTTATAAGTATCATGATAGTAACTTAGCTCGTTTAATATGTAGGCGCCTGAGATAGAGGACCCTGAGATGTTCGAGCGTGAACATGATGAGGCATTGCTAGATGTTGAGGATCAGAAGGAGCCTGAGATGGAGGAGGATGAGGAGGACCCCTCAGAGGAGTCAGAGACGGAGGTCATTGCTATTTCAGATGAGGAGGACCCCTCAGAGGAGTCAGAGACAGAGGTTATTGCTATTCCAGATGAGGAGGACCTGGATGAGGTCCCAGTAGCTGAGGAGCGTGTTGGACCTATGGTAGTGTATGCTGGTACCCCATTACCCACACTTCCGGTGGTCAGAGCCCCTACCCCTCCACCACTATCTTGGATTCCTGATGATGACAGCTCAGAGACCCATACTTCCGAGCCTAGGCAGACCGAGGAGGCACCCTCAGCGGCTCCGGATTCACCACCTCTTGACCCTGCCCACAGGCAGTCTTCGTTAGCACATGGATATGTTTAGGATGTTCTGAGGACCCGAGTGGCTGTTGCCGAGGGCCGACTAGATGAGGCCAGGAGGGAGTTGGATGCAGAGAGGGCGGGTAGGCGTACCCGAGATTATGAGACTAGGGCTGCTATACCCCGATCCTTGAGGAGGGAGCTTACGGGGATAGAGCTCACGTCCCGAGCGAGACTCAGATCTCTCTAGGGGGACAGGCATGGTAGGATCTCCAGGCGGCAGGCCGACTATATCTTTCGTCGTGCGATGGAAAGGGTATGGGAGCTGACCCGCTCCGGTATGTGATTCAGGATTGATGATGGAATAGTCTAGTTGTCTAGTTAGCCGAGGCCTTAGTAAGAGCCAATTTTCCGGGATAGTTGACTTGTATATAGCATCCCTTTTTCTGACTAGACAGGTAGACTCTTGTGTATCACTTTTGGGACAGATGACTGTAGCACTGTTGTACTTTTGACCAGATCAAACTATGTATTTCTCGCATTATGTATATATTTGTTTCCTTTCGGTTTAGTTCCATAGTGACGGGATCACTGTTTTTATCATTATTATTACTGCACTTCGTATTAGAACTTTCTTAAAATAATAGAATTGCGATATACGTTCTCCCCATTATAAGAGCTGTGCAAGGCAAAATGTTGTATATGATTGTGACCTAACGTTGAATTTTCCCAATAATTTTTTTTATTATTATCAGAATCATGCCGCCAAGAAATATTGGAACTAGGGCGAACCCTGGATCTGAGGACCAGGGAAGCCATAATCAGGACAATAGAAACCAAGAACATAGTGAAGAGGAAGATGAGGATTATGTGGAACAGGATGACTCCCTGTATGAAGAGGAAGAGGAAACATATGATGTTGAGGGATTTGAGATAGAGGCTAAAGAAGGAGAAACCGAGGTTGAGCAACCAGTACCAAACCCAGGCATGGATCCCATGGGCCAGTTCATGCAACTCCTAAGGCAGAATTTGGAACGTCAACCCAACCCACCCCCTCAAGGAAATAACAATACTGTGGCAAACTCTTTCAGGGCTTTTAAGTCCCTTAAGCCCCCTGAGTTCCACGGATCAGCCGACCCAGTTGAGGCAAGGGCATGGTTAAAGGAAATGGAGAAATCTTTTGAGATTTTGAGTACCGAGGAGGCACAGAAGACTGTATTTGCTACCTACCTTCTGAAAGGAGAAGCTAACTACTGGTGGGAGGCCAAGAAAAATATGGAGACAGACGCTATTATAACCTAGGAGAGATTTAGTCAGTTGTTTCTGGGGAAGTATTTCCCGAGGTTTATGGAAAACCAGATGGAGCTCAAGTTCTTGGAGCTAAAGCAGAATAACTTGTCTGTAGCAGAGTACGAAGCGAAATTTACTGAGTTATCAAGGTTTGTGCCGGAGTTTGTGAGCACCGAGGAAAAGAAAGCTAGGAGGTTTCAGCAGGGACTGAAACCGTGGATTCAGAATAGGGTGGCAATCCTTGAGCTTACGGACTATGCCACTCTGGTACAAAAGGCAACGATTGTAGAAGTTGGAAGTGAACAGATGCAGAAGGAAAGAGAGAAGATAGGAATAAAGAGGAAAAGTATGAGCATGGGTGGAGGTTCCGCAGGAAGGAGCTTCCCAACTAGATTTAATCGAGGAGCAGTGTCCCTACCGGGAAAGAACACTGGGTTTAAGCGGCCAATGAGTGTGAGTGTGAGCCAGGGCGGCCAGAAGTCAAGAATGTCCTATTCCAACCAGTCTCGACCCCCATTGCCAGCCTGTAACATATGTGGAAGGAATCACACTGGGGAGTGTAAAGAAAAGCTAGTAACCTGTTTTAAGTGCGGTCGGGAAGGCCACTACTCAAATAAATGCCCTTCGTCAGCCCCTGCCGTCGTTCCAACCACCAATTGTCATCTGTGTGGACGCCCGGGTCATTGGAAGAGGGAATGCCCAATGAACAAACCAGCAGCTTCGGGAGCAAGCAGGGCTGCTTCTAATAAGCCACCTACTGCGAGGACTTTTCAACATGACAGTCCAGGATGCTATGAAAGATTCAGATGTGATAGCAGGTACCCTTTCTCTAAATTCAGTTAGTGCAAATGTTTTATTTGATTCGGGAGCAACTAAATCTTTTATATCAAAGGACCTTGCGCGTAAGTTAAGACTTAAGGCTGAACCCTTGATAGAACCCTTACAAGTAGAAATAGCCAATCATGAAATTATTCCTGTTAACCAGATTCACCCCGCCTGTGAGATAGGCATAGGGGAGCAATCTTTCAGTGTTGATCTGATTCCTTTCAAATTAGGGGAGTTTGATGTGATTTTGGGAATGGACTGGCTATCTAGCAACGATGCTCAGATAGACTGTAAAGGGAAGAAAGTTAAGTTAAATATCCCCGGGAAGAAAGAAGTTATATTTAGAGGAAAGAGGCAGGCGCAGAAATTTTTGACCATGGCCCAGGCCAAAAGGATGCTACGAAAAGGAAGTGAGGCTTACCTAGCCTATGTGGTGGACACGCAGAAGGAGGTGCCCAACTTACAAGATATTCCAGTAGTCAACGAATTTGAAGATGTATTCCCACAAGACCTTCCGGGATTACCACCCGATAGAGTGATTGAATTTGCTATTGAGTTGGCCCCAGGGACAGCGCCAGTTTCAAAAGCACCTTACCGGTTAGCCTCGTTAGAAATGAAGGAATTAGCTATCCAATTGCAGGAACTCTTGGATAAGGGTATGATAAGACCCAGTGTGTCTCCATGGGGAGCACCAGTTTTATTTGTTAAGAAGAAAGATGGGAGTATGAGGCTGTGCATAGACTATCGAGAGTTGAACAAGCTAACCATAAAGAACAGGTACCCATTGCCTAGAATAGATGATCTGTTTGACCAGCTAAAGGATGCTGTTTATTTTTCCAAGATCGACCTGAGAACTGGATATCACCAACTAAAGATTAAACCCGAAGATATTTCCAAGACAGCGTTCCGTACCAGGTATGGGCATTATGAGTTCTTGGTAATGTCCTTTGGATTAACCAACGCCCCAGCGGCTTTCATGGATTTAATGAATAGAGTATTTAAGAAGTACTTGGACAAGTGTGTGATAGTTTTTATCGATGATATTTTGATCTACTCAAGGACTGAGGCAGAACATGCAGAGCATTTGAGGATAGCTCTAGGAATACTCAGAGAGGAGCAGTTATATGCCAAATTCTCGAAGTGTGAATTCTGGCGGAATGAAGTACAGTTTTTAGGACATGTGATCAATAAAGAAGGAGTATTGGTCGACCCCTCCAAGATAGAGGCGGTCTCAAATTGGGAAAGGCCAACCACACCCACAGAGGTAAGGAGTTTCATAGGATTGGCCGGCTACTATCGTAGATTTGTTCAGGACTTTGCAAAGATCGCAGCCCCTTTGACACGACTTACTCGTAAGACAGAGAAGTTTGAATGGACGGAAAAATGCGAGAACAGTTTTCAGGAATTAAAGAAAAGGTTGATAATGGCTCCGGTATTGGCATTGCCGGACGGAAAAGGAGATTTTGTGATATATAGTGACGCGTCGCACAAAGGATTAGGATGTGTGCTTATGCAGCACGGTAAAGTTATTGCGTATGCGTCGAGGCAACTGAAGGAATACGAGGTTAGATATCCTACTCATGACCTTGAGCTCGCGGCAATAGTATTTGCTTTAAAAATTTGGAGGCACTACTTGTATGGAGAGAAGTGCGAGATTTTCACAGACCATAAGAGCCTCAAGTACATATTTACGCAGAAAGAGCTCAACATGCGCCAAAGGAGATGGTTAGAACTAATCAAGGACTATGATTGTGAGATTCTCTATCATCCAGGGAAAGCCAATGTGGTGGCTGATGCCCTTAGTAGAAAGGAAAGACTCAGAATGATAACGAATTCGGAAGAATTAATAAGAGATTTTGAGAAAATGGAAATAGAAGTAAAGGTAACCGGAACCGGAACTGAAAAACTTTTTGAGATCTCAATGCAGCCAGAGTTATTGGAAAAGATCATATTGTGCCAGGAAAAAATAATGAATGAAGGCAGAGAGTCAATGACTGGAGAGGAGATCCATACTGAGAAAGATGATAAAGGGATAATGAGGTACTCCTACCGAATTTGGGTTCCGAATGTTCAAGAACTTAAAGACGAGATTTTGGATGAAAGCCATAGTTCAAGGTATTCCATTCACCCGGGAAGTACCAAGATGTATAGGGATTTGAAGGAATATTACTGGTGGCCCAACATGAAGAGGGACGTAGCAGAATGGGTAAACAAGTGTTTGACTTGCCAAAGAGTAAAGGCAGAGCACCAGAGACCCAGTGGACTTTTGCGACCCCTGGAGATTCCCGAATGGAAATGGGAACAGATAGCGATGGATTTTGTTGTAGGCTTGCCAAGGACGAAAGCCAATCACGACGCCATTTGGGTAATTATAGACCGACTGATAAAGTCAGCTCATTTCATTCCTATCAATGAGAGATACACAGTCGATAGACTGGTGGACATTTACCTTAAGGAAATAGTGACGCGACATGGAGTCCCATCGTCCATTGTCTCAGACCGAGACCCCAGGTTCAACTCCAGATTTTGGAGGAGCTTTCAGGAATGTGCGGGGACCAAGTTAAATATGAGTACCGCGTACCATCCCCAAACGGATGGGCAGAGTGAAAGGACCATCCAGACACTAGAAGATATGTTGAGAGTCTGTGCAATAGACCTTAAAGGAAGTTGGGATGATCACTTGCCATTGGTCGAGTTTTCTTATAACAATAGCTTTCATGCTAGCATCGGAATGCCGCCTTATGAGGCCCTGTACGGAAGAAGGTGTCGATCTCCCTTATACTGGGATGAAGTAGGAGAGCGGAAGATGCTCGGACCCGAAGTGGTCCAAAGGACCAAAGATATAGTGGATCTTATCAGAGGGCGACTTGTAGCAGCCCAAGACAGACAGAAGAAATATGCAAACCTAGCCCGAAAGGACAAGGAATATGAAGTAGGGGACTTAGTACTGTTGAAAGTATCCCCTTGGAAGGGATTAATGAGGTTCGGAAAGAAAGGAAAACTAAGCCCAAGATACATTGGACCTTTTGAGATATTAAGACGGATTGGAAAGTTAGCTTACGAGCTAGCCCTACCCCCTAATTTGCAACAAGTTCATAATGTGTTCCATGTGTCAATGCTAAGGAGGTATCATCGGGATGCCAGACACATAGTGGAGTACGAGCAGGTGGATATGCAGCCAGATCTAACTTACGTGGAGAAGCCAGTAAGGATTATGGATAAGAAGGAGCAGGTGCTTCGGAACAAAGTGATCAAGCTAGTCAGAGTACTATGGCAGAATCATAACGTGGAAGAATCAACTTGGGAACTAGAGAGCACAATGCTAGAAAAGTACCCCCATTTATTTTCTGTTTGATTCCGGGACGGAATCCTTTTAAGGAGGGGAGACTGTAATAACCCCAAAATTTTCAACTTTTTTGTAACCCTTGTGAATAGTGTTTTAGCTGAATGAGAAAACTTTTCACGCCACACTATGTAGGGGTTCTGTTATGGATATTCTGGGATATTATTAGTACTCTATGAAGTATATAAGTGTATGTAAAGATCGTCAGAATCCAATTCCGAACACTTTGGTTTTTCCCGGAAATCCACTAGATACGGAGAGAATTGAGTATAAGGTAACAGGATAAAAGGATTTAAATTAAAGGATTATAATAGAGGATCATAAAAAGGAATATAATGTATTGAGAAAGGTTAAGGGAACCTAAGTAATAAGATCCCGGGTATGATCCTTCAAACGATAAACGAGAACGAAAGTTAAGCGAACCGTATAACAGATCAGCGGTCATTAGGCAAATGATTAGGAAGTTAATCAAAGGGATTAGTGGGGATGATGTCATCCAACCAATAGAAAGAGGACAAGGAGGGGAGGATGACATCATGAGCATGACACAAGCATGACATGGGAAGGAAGGAGGTGTGGTGGCTTTGTAACCACACAAATTTAAGGGCAAGAAGGTAATTGACTAAATCAAACATAAAAACAAATCAACCAAGCCAAGCAAATTCATTCTTGATCAAAATCAAAAAAAGAAACCAAGGCTTGTTCTTGAAGAAGCTCTCGGCTTTTTACTATTCATTAGGCAAGAGATTTCAAAAATTCAAAGATCTAAGCTTCCTAAATTGGTGAGTAAATTCCCTAATCATCTTCATGCTTAGTTAGGGCTATATCATGAGTTTAAGCCATCAATTCCTTCTCAATCTTCTTCATTTAATCAAAGAAGAAGACTATGAATAGTGTTTTCAAGTTTTTAACTTGAAGTTTTTCTTGTTTTCCTTGAAGATCCAAGCATTCCTAAGACTTCTCAAAGCTTCTTAAGGCTTCCTAGCTCCTCCCACCACTTCAAGGAAGGTATACCATCTCCAAACCCTAGATTCCTATATATTATAAGATGATTTTGATTAGTAGGGTGCTATTGTAGCTTGTTGTTGTGATTTAGAGTTTGGGATTTGAAATGGTAGTGAAATGGAATGGTGAATGTTGTGGTTTTGATTAAAAGGACTTAAGTATGATTAAAGTTAAGCTTAGGCATAAGTATGAATGATTAAATTGAATTGGTTGGGGTTGTTATGATGTGATAAGGATGGATGTTGGTTGTATGTTGGATTTGAGGTTGATTTGGGATGGTTTTGGATGGTTTAAAATATTGGAAATCGCGTAAACATAGCCGTCGTAACGTCCAATTTTCTTTAGACTGTTTTTGTGCATAACATTAGGACCCGAGAACCCCCTGCTAGATTATGACCATTGCCATGTCTAGATAGCTCATGTTACGAGCTTCGTTTTGATATGTAGTTCGTTCGATTCCGATGCACGGTTTAGGAGAAACGACCGTTTCAAGTAACGGCGTTTCGCGAACGAAACTTTTCCCCTCGCCTTACTTTGAAACATAGGTTAAAGACCAATAAGGGTTAATTAATGTATGAAACATTTATGGTAAGTGTGTTAGGCAGTTGGTAAGACACTCGCGAAGGAATCGCTTTAAAACTCGTAAAGGTTAAATTATTAAAAATGGTGGAGCCGAGGGTACCCGAGTGACTTAAGCGAATCAGTGAGCGCAAAACAAGCGTTAGAGTCTAAGTTAGTTAAAGTATAGATTTACAAGTGATTTTGGTTTAATTCCAACTTACTTGTTGTTTATAGGTTACCAGACTCGTCCCGAGCCTTTTATCACCCCAAGTCGCTCAGGCAAGTTTTCTACCCATTATACTGTTGTTGTGATGTATATGTGTATATGCATGATCTTGTGATAAATGCATATTTGTTATTAGCAAATTCTTGCGTTATATGGTAGCATGTGATATGGTATATATGCATGCCTGTCTCATATTCTTGAGTTATATATCTGTTGGTTCAAATGCTTATAGTTGCATAATACCTATGCTAGAGAATATCAATAATTTGCATATACCCTTAGTATAGGGACCCAAAGGTAAAAACATTTTCTAAAACCGGGAGTCGAGGATCCCGAGTAGATTTTGTATATATATATATTTATATATATATGGTTATAGTTTTCAAAACTATTAATCGAATAAGGTTTATTCGATAACTTTATTTATTAATGAATATTATTTTGAATATTCATTCGAGGACTTATGACTCCTTTTATTTTATTATCTGAATATTATTTGAATATTCATTCGAGGGCTTATGACTCAGTTTATATTATTTATTGAATATTTTTGAATATTCATTTGAGGATCTATGACTCCGATTATTTGCTGAGATATATTCTTTATTTTATTAAAGAATAAGGTGTAAATAAACAAACTTATTTTCGATTATTCAAATAAAGATAGTACTTTCATATAAGTATATCTTTGGTTATTTAATACTCGTTTCAAGTATAAGTTTTAATACTTCTACTTCAATTATTTTTATAAAGATTATTCTTTATGGGAATATTATTTAAATAATAATATTCAGCAATTTTCTAAATATTCTGGGGACTGATTTACTTCATTAAATCAGCTTTACTCCAAACACTCTATAAAGTGTTTTCGAGTCTTCAAAATGATTTTAAAAGTTAGAGCGGATCCCAAAACTCGTTTTCCGATTTAAGATCTTCCTTTCAAAGGAGACTTGAATATTCGCTCAAAAATCTTGGGGATCCGGCTCTGTGGTGTATTTTATATTCGCAACATGGTTGCTGTTTTGGAGAAAACAATTTGATTTCTTGCCCAATGTTCGGGAAGTAAGTCCATCTGATTGAGTCGGCATAAGCGACAGGCCGGGGTACGGTCTATGAAAGTGTAAGTGGCTGGGTGGCAGTCCATCAACGCGTGAGTGGCCGGGTAATGGTCTAGCGCGAGGTCCTAATGCGGCCAGGGTGATGACCGGTGAGGAATTCATCCATCTACAGTAGAAAAGGTTACTTATTGGTATCTTTGCCTGATCAGCAAGACATCTGGTTTATGCCAAAATTCTTTTCCTTTCCAAAATTCATTGGATGTTTCAAACTCTGTCATACTTTACATAACAGAGGTTCCAGGAAATGTTTAAGAGATATATATGTGGATATATATATCGGGACTAAATAAAGTATCTCGTAACTTTATTTCATTCAATAATATTTCAAAGATTGAATCTATTCAAGTCTTAACTTGTGGTCTCATCTATGGGATGTTTTTTTTTAAAAACTTATAATACTTTGAACGGTGGTAGTTCAAGTAGCTTTATAAATGATATAACTGTAGTGAAGTATTGGTAACTTCATTCCTTGTTTTTACTTATATCTAGTAAGTAATTATCTTACACATGATAAAGATTCTAGTAAGTATCCATTTAGATACTTATATTATTGTTATCACTATGTATTATCTTGCGAGCTGTAAGGCTCACTCTTGCTTTATTTCTTCATCACACAACAACAGTTAGGAGAGATGGCCAGACTCCAGCAGACCCAGCGCAAGCATGTGGGAAGCGTCCCGCGTCTTTCCGATGATGTTGTAGCTGTTATAGCTGCAGAGGTAGATCTATTGTAGTTCAGACCATATACTTTTGAGAATCAAATTATGTATAATTATAACTTGTGGCAGATAATGGCAATTAACTGTAAATTTATCAAGTAATCATTTTGGGTTGTAATAACTTTTAAATGGTGGATTCTAAGACTTGTACTTATTTTAATTTCATCTCTGAGACTATAACGGGTTGTGGTGTGTGTTAGTGTGGGGTCACAGCATAAGGTTATTATTATTAATTAAGTGAAGTGATATTATGGAAAGAAAGACCGTGACGACCCGGATCCCCGACCCCAGATCTGGGGGTGTTACACTAGCTGTTAAGTACAGAAGTGAGCCAACCATGCCTCTATAACTTGAAATATCCACAGACTTTTCAGTAGTGTTTAATTCAAGCTTAGTTGCAGTGGTCATGGGAGTTTTTGCAGATGTGTAATCCATTAGATTAAACTTCTTTAAAAGATCAAAAATATATTTAGTTTGACTAATGAATATTCCATCACTAACTTGCTTAACTTGTAAACCAGGAAAGTAAGTTAGTTCTCCCATCATACTCATTTCATACTTACTTTGCATCAATTTGGCAAACTTTTTGCAAAGTTTCTCATCTATAGAGCCAAAAATAATATCATCTACATAAATTTGAACAAGTATACTAGAGCCATTAACATTTCTGAAAAATAAAGTTTTATCTACAGTACCTCTTTTGAAGTGATTTTCCAAAAGGAACTTTGATAAAGTGTCATACCAGGCTCTAGGTGCTTGCTTCAGTCCATAGAGTACTTTCAGAAGATAATAGACATACTCTGGAAAATTTGGATTTTCAAAACCAGGAGGTTGACTGACATATACTTCTTCCTCCAAATCTCCATTCAGAAAGGCACTTTTTGACATCCATTTGATAGACCTTGAAATTGGCATGGGCTGCATAGGCCAAGAAGATTCTGATGGCTTCAAGTCTTGCAACAGGAGCAAATGTTTCATCAAAATCAATTCCTTCTTGCTGACAATAGCCCTTAGCAACCAATCTAGCTTTATTCCTGACTACTATGCCATTTTCATCCATCTTGTTTTTGAATACCCACTTGGTGTCTATTGGATTCTTTCCTTTACGCTTGGTTACCAGCTTCCATACATTATTCCTTTCAAATTGGTTTAGCTCCTCCTGTATAGCTAAAATCCAACCAGGATTCAATAAAGCTTCTTCTACCTTCTTTGGTTCTTCATTTGACCGAAAGCTGTTGTATAGACATTATTCCTGAGTTGCTCTTCTTGTTTGAACTCTAGAAGAAACATCAACAATGATAAGCTCAAAGGGGTGATCTTTTGTCCATTTCCTTTGTTGAGGTAGATTAGCTCTCGATGAAGAGACCTTAATGTTGTCTTGATGTGTAATTGAGTTTTGATTGCTAGAAACTCCCCCTGAGTTTGTGGATCTTTGATTTGAGAGAGGGGAATATAGGTGATCTGTCTTGACCTCCTGCTCCTTTTGATAACCCGACGGATAGTGAATTTTGATTACCGACGGATGAGGCAGGTTGTCTCCCGACGGATAACGCAGATTGCCTTCCGACAGATGAAGCATTATGCAACTCGACAGATGTTGAGTTTTGTGCTTCATTGGTAGTAGATTTGCCTGCATTATCCTTAGACACTGTTTCTTGATCACTTTCATCATCACTAACCATCTCCACATTGTCGAATTTGAGGCTCTCATGGTAATCTCCATCTTTCAGTCCTTCAATCTTTTTATCATCAAATACAACATGTATAGATTCCACAATATTGTTGGTTCTTAGATTGTAGACTCTATATGCTTTACCAACAGCATATCCAACAAAAATACCTTCATCTGCTTTAGCATCAAACTTCCCATTTTGATCAGTTTGATTTCTCAGGATATAACATTTGCAGCCAAGACATGAAGAATGTTTAGAGTTGGCTTCTTGTTCTTGAACAATTGATAGGGAGTCATGCATCTTGCTTGATTAACCAGAGAAATGTTCTGAGTGTAGCATGCAGTATTTACAGCTTCAGCCCAGAATTATGTTGGTAGTTTAGATTCTTCAAGCATTGTCCTTGCAGCTTCAATAAGTGATATGTTCTTCCTTTCCACTACTCCATTCTGTTGTGGAGTCCTTGCTGCTGAAAACTCATGCAGAATCCCATTTTCCTCACAAAATGCTCTCATGACAGAATTCTTGAACTCAGTTCCATTGTCACTCCTGATTCTTCTAACTTTGAAATCAGGATGATTGTTGACTTACCTTATGTGATTGATGATGATTTCACTAGCCTCATCTTTAGACTTAGGAAATATGTCCAAGAGAACTTTGAGAAATCATCTACAATTACTAGGCAAAATCTTTTCCTTGAGATGGACAATACATTGACTGGTCCAAACAAATCCATGTGAAGCAGTTGCAAAGGCTCTTCAATTGTTGAATCAAGTTTCTTCCTGAATGATGCTTTGATATGCTTCCCCTTTTGGCAGGCACCACACAGTCCATCCTTTGAAAACTCCACTAGAGGAATGCCTCTTACCAGTTCTTTCTTTACCAGCTCATTCATGGTCTTGAAGTTTAAATGAGATAGCTTTTTGTGCCATAGCCAACGTTCATCCAGACTTGCTTTATTGAGAAGGCAAGTTATAATTTCTGCTTTAGTTGAGTTGAAATCAGCTACGTACACATTTCCTCTTCTCACACCAGTGAGAACCACTTTGTTGCTTCTTTTATTAGTCACAACACAGGCTTCTGAGTTGAAGGTTACTGAATTGCCTTTGTCACAAAGCTGGCTGATACTCAACAGATTATGTTTGAGACCATCCACTAAGGCAACCTCCTCAATGATGACATTGTCCTTTGAAATCAAGCCATATCCCACAGTATAACCCTTGCTATCATCTCCAAAAGTAATACTTGGGCCAGCTCTCTCCTTAAACTCTGTGAGCAGGGTAGAATCATCAGTCATGTGTCTTGAACAACCACTATCCAAGTACCAAAGATTCCTTCTGTTTCCCTGCACACATCAAAATCAAATCAAGTTGATTTTGGTACCCAAGTTTCCTTGGGTCCTTCCTTGTTAGCTTTCTTTTTCTGTTTCTTAGGTCTTGTCTCATTTGACTTAGGAATTTCAGATTCATCCTTAGTCATTTGGATTGGACCTTTGAAACCATTCATTGCAACAGAATTATCATGCATATTATGACTAACAGGAAATGGCATGCTTGGTGTAAACATGTTATTCCAGTAAGGCATGCTAAATGGCATTTGTGGCATACTGTATGCAGCATAATAAGGATTAGGTGCAAATGGCATATTAGCAAACTATGCATTCATGTTCTGTGTAGGCATAGCATTAACTGGCATGGGAGGCATGGCATTCATGTTAAGAAATTGAGACTGAACAGACATGGGAGTAGGCATGGCAGATTTACAATTAACAGATAAATGATTTACACTACCACACTTGACAGATTTTTCTAGGAGCATATTTGGCAGGTGTGTAGTTATTGTATTTGTTAATCCCTACTTTACCATTCCTATTGTTTTTCCTTTTAGTCTCTGTTTTTACCTCAATTTTCTCAAGTCTGTCACTTAACTGCTTGACAGTCATGTGACCAACATTAGCCTTTTTCCATTTCTTAACTTGACTCTCCTGAAACAAAGTTCTTGGAAACAGACCCATACTTCTCATTCAGCTTAATTAGTTTGGCTTTGCTAATGGGCTTGTTCACAGCCGACGGATGAGGATTTTCATCATTCGACGGATAACACTTTTTGTTGTCCGACGGATAGTCCTCATCATCCGTCGAGTCTACATCTGTTAGCAGTCCATCTACCAAATTAGGTTCTAGTTTCTCTTTGTTCTTTTTCCAGGCTTCATCACAAAAAGACTCAATTCCTTGAACTTTGGTGATTTGAGCATGGACATCTCTGGATGTTTTCCATGCTTTAATCACCTCTTGTTCACGCTCGAGCTGCTTCTTCAAAATCTCTTCCTTTTTCAAGGACTCAGTTAATTTCCTCCTTGGCAATCTTACACTCAATTCTTAATTTCTCAAAATCAACAAACTGAGACTCAATCACATTATTCCTCTCATTTAAAAACAAATTGTTTTCTTTGATTTTAGCATTTTCTTTAGTAAGAGAGTTAAGTGTAACACGCAAATGATATAATTCTGTAGACATGTCATTTATGGCATCATTGCACTCAGCTTTAGATAAATGTGCAAGGTTTGTAGTAATTACCTGATTGCTTGAGGAACTTGTCTCTGTCTCATCAGACTTGGCCATTAGGGCTAGATTGACATAGCTGACATCTTCATCTTCATCCAGACCATCTGCTGCCCAGTCATTTTCTTGTGTAATAAAAGCCCTTTCCTTTTGTTTGAGTAGATCAAAGTATTTTTGCTTATAATCCACAGACTCAAACTTTTTCTTACTGGAATCTGACTTTCTACACTCATTGGCAAAATGCCCTGCCAAGCCACATTTGAAACATTTGAATTTTGACTTATCCACCATGTTTCTATTTGGCTTGGCTGCTCCAAAGTTCTTCTTGAACTTGAGCTTGGCAAATCTCCTGGAAAGAAATGCTAGGTGCTCATCAATGTCCTCCATGT
The DNA here is from genome assembly GCF_009905375.1 of Apium graveolens. Classification (NCBI taxonomy): domain Eukaryota; kingdom Viridiplantae; phylum Streptophyta; class Magnoliopsida; order Apiales; family Apiaceae; genus Apium; species Apium graveolens. The sequence continues at coordinate 234,796,739 of NC_133649.1, read as the reverse complement.
CATCTTGGCTCAATGAATCTTCACTTTCTACTGCAAGCCCCTTGCCCTTGTTCTCACAGACCTTAGAAGTTGATTCAACAGCTTCCATCTTCACTTCCTTCTCCTTTTCCGACTCAGCAACTAGTGCAATGGATCCTCCTTTCTTCTTTCCTCTCTCCATCCTTTCATCCTGCTCTATTTCAAGCTCATAGGTTTTCAGGATGCCATACAGTCTCTCCAAAGTAAACTCCTTATAATCTTGTAAGTTTCTTAATGAGAATGTCATTGGTTTCCATTCCTTTGGAAGAGATCTAAGGAATTTCAGATTAGAGTCTTTAGTCTGATAGACTCTTCCATGCAACTTAAGAGCATTTAGTAGTTTTTGAAACCTAATAAAAATGTAAGTGAGAGACTCACTTTCTTCATTATGAAAATGCTCATATTACTGAATCAAGAGCTGCATCTTATTTTCTCTGACTTGCTCAGTGCCATCACAGATTATCTGTATAGTATCCCAGACTTTCTTGGCAGTTTTGCAGTTGATAATGTTGTCAAACATGTCTGCATCAACTTCATTAAACAGAATATTCATGGCCTTTTTATCATTCCTGACTTGTTCAATGTCAGGATCAGACCATTCATGCCTTGGCTTGGGAACTGATGGCTCGTTTCCTGTTGCAGCTCTCATTGGAACATGAGGGCCTCTTTCTATGCAGTCCACATAGGCCTCATCTTGAGAAAGCATATGAAGATGCATCATTACCTTCCAATGATGGTAATTATCTTTATCTAGAAAAGGAATCTTGACTCCAACATCCTTCTTGTTCATCTTGCTGAATTGTTTTGATCTTTAAACTCTTTGTTAATTAAGAGCTTGCTCTGATACCAATTGCTAGTCCCTTAACAATATAGCAAGAATTACAGAAGGGGGGTTGAATGGAATTCTTGAACCTTTTTCTTAAAATAAAAATGTTCAAACTCTAATGATTTGTTATTTTGTTCTCTATTACCCAGTTAACAGGCTTCCTCATTCCATTTGCATACATCCCGACGCATGTGACCAGTTGTCACTGTCAACTGATGTTTGAATTCTTTATCCGTTGAGTACATGATCATCCGTCGACTTTATGATCATCCGTTGATGGCTTCATTGATCATCCATCGACTGCTATATAAAAACATCCGTTGATAGCCATTTGATCATCCGTCGATGGTTTTGTAGTTTATCCGTTGGGTAGCAATCATGCACTTGACTTCATTTCACTTATGCAGAATTACAAGACATCATTTATATACAATTAATCAACCTATTCTGCATATGTAGTTAAAGTCCACATGACTTATATGCTACTACAGACGCTATACAAATGTGTATGTAGAAATGTGCTACAGACTCATTATTACATAAGCTACTCACTCGATGGATAATAAATCATTATCCGTCGGGACTGTAAAGATTTATCCGTCGGGACTAAAATTCTTATCCGTCGAGTGCTACATTATTTCACTAAGTAAAATTTACTTAGGTATTTTGATTGTGAAATCATCAAGTACACAACATATGTACAACAGAAATATCTTCACAGATATTAGAAGGAAATTTTGATCTGCATGCTAAATTCTTTGGATCATTTTTTACCTTCCTAGAGTTCAAATATGGAATCCTCAAAGGGAAACTAGCAACTTGTAGATTATGACTCTAATTCCTCCGAGTGTTAAAGATTCCTACGAGTATTAAAGATGATTTTAATCTTTTGAAGAAAACGAAGACCGTGTGTTATTCAGACGGAAAATTCCAGAATACGGAAATTGAAGATAATGGTTCTCTTATTCCAATGAAGCTGATTTAAAGACATACTAAAAAAATTGTGGAATATCCTCAAAGGCTTACTCCATAGGATACCACTGAATTTTCAGATGCAAGAAATGATTAAAATTTCTACGGATACAATTTTTCAAGAAGATTTTAAGACAACTTTAATGATTCCAGATTATACAGTCACACAGTGGTTTGTACAAATGCTACATTTATCTAGGAATCACATAGATCATAAAGAAAGGAATCGAGGAGGTTAGAAAGAATAGTGTGGACATGTAAACATCTCAGTTATATGCATTAAATTTGGAACCTCAAAAAAGAATGGAAGACTTGCTGGTAATTGAATCAAAAGAAGCTCAAGTAGATGAAAGTGACTTGTACACTAGTTAGGAATATGTTATGATCTTGATGATAAGTTAAACAAAATACCTTAGTAGATTTAACTTAGTGAATTTTGTAGCTCTCGATGGATGTTCTAATATAGTCCCGACGGATGAACTTTATAGTCCCGATGGATGACAATTTAACATCCATCGAGAGTGTAGCTTATGTAACAAATAAGTATTGTAGGATATTCCTGAAAACAACATGTTTAGTCTAGTAGATTCTGTAGGATTCTCTAAGTCATGCTGACTACTAGATAGATATGCAGAATAGGTTGGCTAATTGTAAATATGAGATGTCTTGTAATTCTGTATAAGTGAAATAGAGTCAAGTGACAGATAGACTCTCCGACGGATGATCTACAAGGCTCCCGATGGATGATCAACATATTCCCGACGGATGTTCAACATAATCCCGATGGATGATCATATTCAAAATAGCTGTTGATAGTGACAATACAGTCACATGCGTTGGGTGTTTACAAAAGGAATGTGGCAGCCTGTTAAGCAGGATTTTGAGAACAAAGAAACATTACCATTTCCATGCAAATGTGAAGATATTCAAAGATGCTGGATAGAGTAATGTTGTAGCATGATATTAGACTAGATTTATTTTGTTTTATTGTCTTGTCTTACTGTCATGTAACTTGGTGATATATAAACAAAGTGTAGCAAGTAGAACAACTAAAAAAGCAAGCACATTTTTCAAAGAGATAGATAAAGTTTTACTTGTTAAGAATTTCTCTGTAATTTGTTTATTCACTTGTAAAGCAGCTGTGTGCTATTCAAAGTATCACAGAGTTCTCAATCTGATATATATATATAGATATGGTGGATACTTTCAAATCCACCAGAAAGTTTTAAAACTTGTGTTTTATTACTTAGTATTTTGATTTCTATTACTTCTTCATTCCGCATTACAGCAAATCAAACACTGTTATATATATTAAGTTATAACATTTTCAAAATCTCAAAAGTAGCCAGAATTACATTCAACCCCCCTTCTGTAATTCTTGTTGTATTGTTAGGGAATAACAATTGGTATCAGAGCGAGCTCTTGAAGTACAAAAGGTGTAAAGATCACAACAATCAACAAGATGAACAAAAAGGTTGTTGGAGTTAAAATTCCATTTCTGGATAAAGACAACTATCACCACTAGAAGGTGAAGATACACCTACATCTTCTTTGTAATATCTGGGATATATCGTGTAATTATTTTTGCTAATAAATAATTATTATGTATGTTCAGTATTTATTCTGTGAATTATTTATTAAGTGTTAAATATGTTTGGATGTTTAAAAATAATATTAATTGAGTATTTTAATTTTTATATGTCCAAAATAAAATATAAATAATTGGCATATCTTCCTATTTATTTTTATGTTGATTTATGATTTTATAGAAAATATATGGATTTTATAAAAACTATTTTATACAATCGGGAACCAACCGATGTCATCCGATTTTACATTTTTATAACTCGAAACTCTTTCGAGAACTCCTTCCTAACCTAATTGCAATATTCCGAGCATTTTCCCTGTTTCGGCTTTTTTCGATCCGGCGTACGGTTTATCCTGTGCGGGTCCCGGCGCAACATTTTCGATACGTTATTTGTTTCGGTAAATCAATAAAACTCGTATTTTCGATAAACGGGATCTTTTTATTAAACTATCACAATTATCACCTCGTAATACATGTAACCAGGCGCTGAGACCAAGACCGCAGTACAAATTGTATTGATTTTGATAATTATCCTGAAAACCGGTACGGTTTGGATCAGTTTTTATAAATAAACGTACCATTTTATATCCGGAATGATCCAACGGGATACTAATTTTCCGTAATTATAAATAACCTTTACCGTATTTCATTTCGTATCGAAAATCATTTGCAGACAGTAATTATATAATTTTCCAGAGAAAATTCATATATTCAGAAACCTTTCCGAGAATCAAACCAACAAATCAAGGTGTTAGTGATCTGTTTGGAAAGCTCGAGTAACTAAATCGAAGGTCTTGAGGAGTACTTTCAGAATCTGTGATCCATACACCTGCAGAATCAAAGGCTTATTTTTTAAATTTATTTATTTTCGAATTATTTTGATTAAAATATGAATTTTTGTTCGGATGATTGTTTGAATGATTTGATGATTGCATGTTGTAGAGCTTGTTAGATATATTTGATAATGTCATGGCTAATATGATTTATGTTTAGTTTTCAGATCTTACTTAACAGGACAAATCAGTACTTAACTGGGAATCAGTACTTATACTGGAAGTCAGGACTTAAGGATATCAGTACTTATATTATCAGGAGATAATCATCAGAAGTTGGATATCAGAACTTAAGTGCTGAAGGACGATCAGATAAGGACAGTAGCTGATTAAAGGAAAGAAGATCGAGATAAACATAAGAAGAGATATGCATGAAGAAGGAATTCTGTGAAGAATGGAATACTTGGAAGAAAAGATATCTGATTGATATATTTTAGGAAGCAGAATTATATTCCATATCAATTAGCGATTATCTTGTAACTGTGTAGTATATAAACACAGACATAGGGTTTACACTATAAGTGTTATCATATTCGAGAAGATTATTCATTGTAACCCTAGCAGCTCTCGTGATATTTGTTCATCACTGAGAGGTAACAGTTCCATACTGTAACAGAGTTTATTGTTTCAATAAAGTTTGTTTTCTGTTACTTAAGATATTAAAGTTCGATTTGATTATATTTTACACTGTATTCACCCCCTCTACAGTGTGTGTGACCTAAAAAGTGGTATCAGAGCTTTTCTGTTAACGTACATACAGTTAAATATTCAAACACAATCATGTCTGACACAGAAACTCCAACTAAGCCTACCAAAACTGAAGAACCTCCAAAGACACAAATCCAAAGTCGATATGAAACCATCAGAGTTCCCATACTGAGACCATCTGAATATGCCATATGGAAGGTGAGGATGACCATGTTTCTGGAAGCTACAGATCCAGAATATCTTGATAGAATCAAGGAAGGACCTCACAAACCAACCAAGCTCGATGTTGCAGTTGCAGGTGAAGCAGCAAAAACCGTACCAAAGGAAAAGAGTGATTATACTGCTGAAGATATCGCATCAATTGCTAAGGATGCTAAGGTACGACACTTACTGCATAGTGCCATTGATAATATAATGTCAAACAGGGTAATTAACAGCAAGACTGCTAAAGAGATATGGGATGCTCTGGAAACAAGGTGTCAGGGAACTGATACGATTAAAAAGAACAGGAAGACAATACTCACTCAAGAGTATGAACACTTTGACTCAAAGGCTAATGAATCATTGACTGATTTATATGATAGATTTGTCAAACTCTTGAATGATCTGTCACTGGTTAATAAGGAGTATGAACTTGAAGATTCAAACCTTAAATTCATATTAGCTCTTCCTGAATGTTGGGATTTGAAGGCAACAACAATAAGAGACAATTACAATCTTGATGAAACAACTCTTGATTAAATTTATGGAATGCTCAAGACTCATGAACTTGAGATGGAACAAAGAAGCAAGAGGAAAGGAGGAAAGTCAAGGACAGTTGCTCTTAAGGCTGAAGAAGAATCCCCCAAGGCAGCTACCTCAAGGAAAGACAAGGGTAAAGCTCTGTTCACAAAGTCTGATACTGAGTCATCAAGTTCTGAAAGTGATGATGACTCAGATTCTGAAAGCTTGCCTGAGACTGATGCTGATGAGGAGATGATGAAGCTGTGTGCTCTTATGGTGAAAGGGATCACAAAGATTGCATACAGGAAGTTCAGGAAGGGAAAGAAGTTTTCCAGGAAAGGCATAAGTTCTGATAAGAAGAATTTCAGAAGATCTGAAGGCAGAGGAGGAAAGTCTGATAGAGGAGATTATACCAATGTCAAATGCTATAACTGTGGTGAGAAAGGCCACATATCTCCTGATTGCAAGAAGGTAAAGGGTGACAAAGGCAAGGCTCTTGTCACAAAGCAGAAAAGCTGGACAGACACCTCAGACTCTGAAAGTGAGGAGAACTATGCGTTAATGGAAAATGCTGATAAAGAAAGTGCTGAGAGCAGTTCTGAAGCTGCTGAAACAAAGGCACCTCAGACTACTTATGCTTTTCATACTGATGATATTAATGAGTTGAGAAGATATCTTAAAACCATGTTTGTTAGTTATAGAGATCAAACTTTAACATGTGAAAAATTAACTTCTGAAAATCTTGCTTTTAAGAAAAGAAATGATTTCTTAGAAAAAGAGTTAGTTATGTTCCATCAAACTCAGAAGGATAGAGATGATGTTTTTTATGTTAGGGATGAAGTGCTAAAAATGAATGAATCTCTAAAACCTGAGTTAGAAAAGGAAAGAGAGATAATCAGGACTTGGACTAACTCTGGCAGAATAACTCCAAATTTGCTAAGTAGTGAAAATTGGAAAGAGGGCTTAGGTTATGGAGAGGATAAGAATGATAAAGGAACTGTAGAAATTAAGCATGTTGTTAAGCAAAAGCCAAAGTTAAAACTTGTTAAGTTTGTAACTGTAAAGTCTGATAATGATAAATCAGAAGTTAGAGAGGGATTAACTTCTGACAAACTAAAACAGGAAAAGACAGCTGAAGTAAACATAGGCTTAATGACTAAGAAGCAGCTTAAGCATAAGCTGAAAGATGTTAAGAATGTAAACAAGGTAAAATCATCTAGGAAAAATTGGAATGGAAAGGAAGGTGTGAATAAAAGCAATGATTATAAACCTGTTCCTGATGTTCCTAGGAAAACATGTCATAACTGTGGAAGTTCTAACCATCTGGCTTCTTTTTGCAGGAAGAATAAGAACATTAACTCCTTACCTTCAAAATCAGGAGTTAAGAGTCAGTCTGTTAGATATAAACCACATAATCCTTGTTTTCATTGTGGTAGTTTATGGCATTCCATTTATACTTGTAAGGAATATCATAGTTTGTACTATGATTATTATCAATTAAAACCTTCTTTGAAGAAAGTTTCCATTGTTCCTTCTAGTGTAAATTCTGATTCAAAGTCTGATAGTGTAAGTTCTGATAAGAAAAATGTTAACATAAACTCTGATGCTAAATCCGCTGTAAATGTTAACAAACTTGATAAGGCCAAAGGATCCAAGCAATTCTGGGTCCTTAGAACTAATCATTAGTGGTTTTTGTGATTGCAGGGCAACAGGAAAAATATTCTAGTTCTGGACAGTGGATGTTCAGGACATATGACTGGAAATAAAGCCCTGCTATCAGACTTTGTGGAGAAAGCTGGCCCAAGTGTTTCTTATGGAGATGGAAACATTGGAAAAATATTGGGATATGGCAATATCAATCTTGGGAATGTCATCATTAAAGAAGTAGCTCTGGTCTCAGGATTTAAACACAATCTGCTGAGTATAAGTCAAATTTGTGACAGAGGTTATCATGTTGATTTCTTTGAAGAACACTGTGAAGTTGTGAATAAATCTAAAGGCAAAGTTGTTCTGAAAGGTACAGGCGTGGTAACATTTATGAAGCTAAGCTTTCAACAAGTACTGATGGTTCTGCAATCTGTCTGATGAGTAGAGCATCAATTGAAGAAAGCTAGGAATTGGCACAAGAAACTCTCTCATTTAAATTTCAACAATATAAATGAGCTGGTCAAGAAAGATCTTGTGAGAGGACTGCCAAAGTCAGCATTTGCTCCTGATGGCCTTTGTAATTCTTGTCAGAAGGCCAAACAAAGAAAATCTTCATTCAAGAGCAAGACTGAATCATCAATTCTTGAGCCTTATCATTTACTACATGTTGATCTATTTGGTCCAGTAAATGTCATGTCTATTGCAAAGAAGAAATATGCATTGGTCATAGTGGATGAGTTCACTAGATACACATGGGTGTATTTCTTGCACACAAAAAGTGAAACTGCATTTATCTTGATTGATCATGTCAAACATCTGGATAAATTGGTCAAAGATTCTGTGAAAACCTTAAGGAGTGATAATGGCACTGAGTTCAAGAATTTGATAATGGAAGAGTTCTGCAAAAACCATGGAATAAAGCAGGAATTTTCTGCTCCTGGAACTCCACAGCAAAATGGAGTTGTTGAAAGGAAGAATAGAACTCTCATTGAAGCTGCACGTACAATGCTTGAAGAAGCAAAGCTTCCAACCTATTTCTAGGCTGAAGCTGTGCAGACTGCTTGTATTACTCAAAATGCAACACTCATTAACAAGCAAGGAAAAACACCATATGAGATGGTGAAGAAAAAGAAGCCAAATCTGAAGTACTTTCATGTATTTGGATGCAAGTGTTCTGTTCTCAAGACTCATCCTGAACAGCTATCCAAGTTTGATCTAAAAGCTGATGAAGGAATCTTTGTTGGATATCCACTTTCCACAAAAGCCTTCAGAGTCTATAATTTGAGAACAAAAGTGGTCATGGAATCTATCAATGTCTCCTTTGATGACAAGAAGATTACTGGTCTTAAAGATTTTATTGACCATGATCTGCTGAGATTTGAAAATGAAGACTCAAATTCTGATACTGAAAATCCTGATAGTCTAAGTCCTGATACTGTAAATTCTGATGGATTAAACTCTGATGTTATTGAAACTGTGGTGACTACGCCAAAGGAAGATGCACCTATGCAGGGGGAGCATACTCAAGATCTTACCACATCTCAAGAAACATCAGAACATACATCTGGCTCTTCAAGTTCTAATTCGTCAAGTTCTGATAAGCCAAGTTCTGATAGTGCTGAAACTCTAAATTCTGAAGAATCTAACTCAGAGAGCATAGTTTCAGGGGGAGCATCAGAAAATGAAAATGAAGACAATATGGATCATGGGGGAGCATCCAGTTCTAGAGAAAACCTTCCATCTGCAAGGAAGTGGACAAAATCACATACACCTGATTTGATAATTGGAAATCCTGATGCAGGTGTCAGAACTAGAACAGGTACTTCAAACGAATGTCTTTACAATTATTTTCTCTCTCAGACTGAGCCAAAGAAAGTGGAAGAAGCTCTTCAAGATGCTGATTGGGTGCAAGCAATACAGGAAGAGTTAAATGAATTTGAAAGAAACAAAGTCTAGACCCTAGTGCCAAGACCAAAGAATAGATCTGTTGTTGGTACAAAGTGGGTATTCAGAAACAAAACTGACAGTGATGGCACAATTACAAGGAATAAGGCATGGCTGGTTGCAAAACGATATTCTCAACAGGAGGGAATTGATTATGATGAAACATTTGCACCAGTTGCTAGGTTAGAAGCTATAAGGATATTTTTGGCTTATGTTGCTCACAAAAAGTTTACTGTCTTTCAAATGGATGTGAAAAGTGCTTTTCTCAATGGAGAATTAGAGGAGGAAGTATATGTTGAACAACCTCCAGGCTTTGTAGATTCCAAACATCCAGATTATGTCTACAAGCTTGATAAAGCACTTTATGGACTTAAGCAAGCTCGTAGAGCATGGTATGAGACTTTAGCTCAATTTCTTCTGGAAAGTGGATTCAACAGAGGAACAATAGACAAAACACTGTTCTACCTCAACCATGGAAAGGACTTACTTCTGGTCCAGATTTATGTTGATGATATCATCTTTGGGTCTACAAATGACAGACTTTGCAAGAAGTTTGCCAAACTGATGCAGTCAAGGTATCAGATGAGTATGATGGGGGAACTTAGCTATTTTTCTGGGCCTTCAAGTCAAGCAGAATGAAGAAGGCACTTTTATTTGTCAAACTAAGTACACCAGAAACTTGCTGAAGAAATTTGGAATACAAGATTGTTCAAGTGCATCCACTCCCATGGCCACTGCAACAAAACTGGATAAGGATACTGGTAAATCAGTAGATGTTACTGATTACAGAGGTATGATTGGCTCTCTACTCTATCTAACTGCTAGTAGACCTCATATCATGTATGTTACCTGTCTTTGTGCAAGATTTCAAGAAGATTCAAGAGAACCTCACTTAACAGCTGTGAAAAGAATTTTCAAGTATCTTAAAGGAACAGCTGATCTGGGATTGTGGTATCCTAGAGAATCAGATTTTAAACTAATAGGTTACTCAGACGCAGATTTTGCAGGTTGCAAAATTGACAGGAAAAGCACAAGTGGAAGCTGCCAATTTCTTGGAGGCAGATTGGTTTCTTGGTTCAGCAAGAAACAAAAGTCAATTTCCACATCAACTGCAGAAGCAGAGTATATTGCTGCAGGAATATTTGTTAAACTTGTATATTATGCTAATTTACAAGTTGGGGGAGATTGTTAGATATATTTGATAATGTCATGGCTAATATGATTTATGTTTAGTTTTCAGATCTTACTTAACAGGACAAATCAGTACTTAACTGGGAATCAGTACTTATACTGGAAGTCAGGACTTAAGGATATCAGTACTTATATTATCAGGAGATAATCATCAGAAGTTGGATATCAGAACTTAAGTGCTGAAGGACGATCAGATAAGGACAATAGCTGATTAAAGGAAAGAAGATCGAGATAAACATAAGAAGAGATATGCATGAAGAAGGAATTCTGTGAAGAATGGAATACTTGGAAGAAAATATATCTGATTGATATATTTTAGGAAGCAGAATTATATTCCATATCAATTAGCGATTATCTTGTAACTGTGTAGTATATAAACACAGACATAGGGTTTACACTATAAGTGTTATCATATTCGAGAAGATTATTCATTGTAACCCTAGCAGCTCTCGTGATATTTGTTCATCACTGAGAGGTAACAGTTCCATACTGTAACAGAGTTTATTGTTTTAATAAAGTTTATTTTCTGTTACTTAAGATATTAAAGTTCGATTTGATTGTATTTTACACTGTATTCACCCCCTCTACAGTGTGTGTGACCTAACAGAGCTTGTTTTCCTGATGATTTTGATATATTATATGACTGATTTGGAGTTCAATAACATGTTCAAAATTGAGTTTGGTTTTCGAATTTTGAAATTAGGGTTTATAATTCGTGTGAATGTTCTTAATTGAATTTGGGGGTTTCTTATTTAGGGATAACCAGATGTTCTAGAGGGGTGGGTTGTGTTCCTTATGAAATTTGCAATCGAATCGTATAAGTCTTGTTAATCGACGAGGTCTGTAGAGGAGGGAGTTGTGATTTTAAAGTTACGTCGAGTTCGCCGGAAACCGGCGAACTTCCTGGCCATTTTTCGGCCAACTCAGGGATTGTTAGTATGAATTGATGGCATGGTTGTGTTCCTGGTGTTGTGTAGATGTGATCTGGAGGTGGTGGTGGCCTGAGCATCACTGGATCAATTTCTCCGGCGAAACAGGGTGTTTTCCGGCGACCCCCTGTCAAATTACAAGTTTAGTACTTGGACCTTTGGGGACGATGCAGTTTGGTCTCTGAAGTTTCCAGAGTTTGCAAGAATAGGATTCCTGTTTTAAAAATATTTTAAAAATCATATTCTCCATTTATTTTAATTATAAAAATTCGTTTTTAATTTCTGAAAATTCCAAAAATTATTATTTTAATTCCAAAAATTATTTTTAATTCAAAAATAAATCTGAATTAATTAGTTAATTAATTTTAGCTAATAATTAATTGATTAATTAGTCAATTAATTCGAAAATTAATTGATTAATTGATTTAATTAATTATTAATTGATTTTAATTAATTATTTAATTAGATTTAATTATTTAAAAATTCTGAAAAATAGTTTCGAGCTTTAAAAGATTATTTTAAATTGTTTCCAAGGCTCGATAATAATTATAAAATTGTTTTGAAGCCATATTTGACCAACCAAACCCTGTTTGTTACTTTAAAACTAATCCAACGACCCGTTTTAATTCTGAAAAATGTTTTAAATATCACTTTAAATACCCGAAAGCCTGTTTATAACCCGAGACTCCTTTATGAATGATATATCATTGATTGTTTGACATATTATGTATTATATGTGACTTGTTGGTTGACTGTCGGTCTATATGTTAGGTGTTTACTTGTTTATAGCGTAACTTTCAATCCGTTAATCGGATTTGGGTAAAACGAAGGGTAGATAGAAGTGTATGTCGAATAGAATCGTATGAGTTGAGTATTGATAGATACTTATGTTATGTGAGTAGAAGAGGCAAGGCTTAGTAAAGGGAAGCAGATAGTCGAGGAGTAGACGATTGTAATTGGAAATTAGTGTAGTAGAGCAAGCTAGTACCATGGCAAGTGTTCTGAACTTTCTCGAGATATATTATAGTTGATTGATAGTCCTTGTTTTATCTTGCAAGTGCTTCGAAGCACTGAACCCTAAACCCTGATTCCAGTTATTGATCTTGAGTCATAAACCTTATTCTTTCTAAACCATTGATTGTTTTATACCCAAATACAAACCACAAATATACGATACCACTCCACAAATATATGCAAACTAAATACCAAACACAGAACCGAATTACTTACATATTCTAACCAGTGTACCTTATGCTTTGGAAAGACCAAATCCTTGAAAACTTGAAATGTTGATTCCTTTGTTATCCAATTCTTTCATTACCTAACAGTCAAGCTTTGAAATTGCCATATTGATCCTTTGTGAAGGTTGAAACCATTTCATTATCGAACATCCAATGTTGTTTATAATTTTGTTTATTGCTTTACATTGTTTATTCTGTTATTATGTTAGAATTGGATTGTTTTATAAAATTGTGGACCAGATTCGTGGTCAGACCATATAAATTGTCAAGTTAGGCCAATGTGTGCCTTGGATCCAGTAGTTAGAGCAGTGTTGTGTGCTTTGCTCGGGGTTAGTGCGTGACTGATCAGCAGCCTAACCTTGGTTTTTAAAATAAAAATATAATATCCAATTCTAAATCATAATCCATTGTTCACTTGATATCATAACCCTTTTCACTTGATGATCATTATTCTCAGTTTTGTCATTGTGACTTGCTGAGCTAGTTAGCTCATTTGTGCGATGGTGTTCATGTTCTTTTCCAGTTAAGAAGGAACCTGTTGGTAGCGAGGATCCCCTAATCCAGCGCGAGAGCTAGGGGTTCAGGTTGATCGAGTTAAGCTAGTAGGCATCTTTTGAGATAATTTAAGTTTGTAAAAATTTGTAATAATGCTTAATACTCAGTTCTGAGTTTGAATAGTTGGGATTTGGACGTTTGTAATATAAAGTGCGTGTATGGCTTGTGTGCATACTTTAACCTGTTGCGGTCCGTGGTAGTTGGTAAGTAGGGTCACTGCATATTATTATTATTATCTTTATTATTGTTATAAGCAGGTTATAAATAAGGTGTGTGTGTGTGGACCCCAAACTTCTGACCTGGGTTTGGAGGGTGCCGCAGGTTTGGTATCAGTGCTACAGGTTATGAGTCACTGACACAAGCCTAGGTTGACGGGAATGGGTAGAGGGTTAGGATTTGAAGTAAGAAATAGAAAAATAGAATGTCGAGAGGTTGAGTACTACGGTATAATAGGTATTAGTATGATTCGCGTCATGGTTCGAGATTCTTATATTGTGATATGATTTCAGATAGCAGTGATGGCCGAGTCTTTCTTCCCCGTATCAGCTGATCACTCAGAGCCCTCAGTTGGAGTACCATCTTCAGATCCATGTCCTATTGTTCCACCAGCATTGGCTATTCTACCTCCACCTGTGTTGCAGCCCGTACCACTGCAGGCTATTCCACCCCAGGCATAAGGCCACCTATCAGAGGATCCCCACCTGCTGATTCAGGATTTACCTGGTCACTCAGTGACAGGTGTACCTTTCCAGTTCTCTTCCTACCCTGTCCCCTATCATCAGTTCGAGGCTTGCCTTATGGAGCAACGATTTCTACAGGGTCAAATTCAGGAGTTATTACATATCATGCGTACCGAGAGATGTTGGGAGTGGTGAGAGGCGACTTAGAGAGAGGCTCCAGGTGTTTCGTAGAGAAGCTGCTGTGAGGATTGCTGAGGCTACTCATGAGGAAATCACCCCTAATTTTCTAGTGGAGTGGGCTAAGTGGGTTCTAGAGGAGCTTGAGGAGATTGGAGCTCCAGAATTGCCATGAGCCAGAGATCCAGAGATGAAGATGTTGATCAGAGTTGGTATGGTTGTATAGTATGTACAGTAGTGTGTAGTATGTATCAGTAGACTTTTGGGTTGTATTTATAGACTAGATCTGCTAACTAGTGAGTAGGTTGTTGTACCCTTTTTACTTTTACTTCTGAAGCGTTTTTACGCTTGTACTACCTAAAACTTTTTATCTATATATATTAGTACCTTTTCTTTTCCAGCATTATCATTTACTTTACTGCACCTGTTTTACTTTACCTTATCTATTGCACCAGTTATACCCATGTGATACCATGTACCCTATTCCCATAACTGTTTATATTCTGTAAAGAAGCATGCAATTTACTTAGTTCAACTGTTACAACTGTTTTCAAAAAGAGATATTTTTGTTTTACCAAAACTTTTCTTTTATGCAAAGGAATTGATTTAAAAGCTAAATAAGTTGTTTGATTCTTTACAAAAAAATGCCTCCCAGAAGAAATACCTGCACCAACACCCAGAATGAAGAAACTAACAACAACAACAATAATAACCAAGATGATACAAACCAGAATGTGAACCCAGGACCCATAGACCCAGTAATAGCCCAGATTCTCCAAATCTTGGCCCAGCAAACAGTTCACCTGGCACAACAACAATAAAGACAGACCAATCCCCAGGTAACTTTCAAAACTTTCCAGGCGGTAAACCCACCAGAATTCAAGGGTTCCCTAGAACTGATTGAAGCAAATGTTTGGTTAAAGGAAATAGAGAAGTCATTTGCCTTAGTGAAAGTGAAGGCAGAACAGAAGGTTGAGTTTGCGAGTGATTACTTGAAGAATGAGGCCACCTATTGGTGGGAGACTGTGAAGACATTGGAAGGAACATATGTTATTACTTGGGAGAGGTTCAAGGAATTATTTTTAGAGAAGTATTTTCCCCAGTTTGTTCGGGATCAGATGGAACTGAAGTTTCTAGAGTTAAAGCAAGGAAATATGTCGGTGGCGGATTATGAAATTAAGTTTGAAGAGTTGTCAAGATATGTGCCGTTATATATGGATACTGACAGGAAGAAGGCTAAGAGATTCCAGCAAGGTCTGAAGCCATGGATCAGAGGGAAGGTAGCCATTTTTGAATTGGATACCTATGCAGGAGTTGTACAGAAGGCCATGATTGCAGAGATAGAGAGCGAGATGTCACAGAAGGAAAAAGAAAGTAAGAAGAGAAAGTCTGAAGGGAATGAAGGTCAGTCACAATCAGGGAAGTTTCCAAATTTTAAAAAGGGCAAGTTTCAGCCAGGAAGAAATTTAACTTCAGAAGGCAAAATGCAGGCGACGGAGGCCAGGGCAACCGTCCAGCCAATGTGAATCAGTCGAATCAGTTAAGGTTAACTTTTCTAGATTGTCAGGTATGTGGGAAGAAACATGGAGGAGTGTGTAATAAGTTGAATGTAGTTTGTTTCAATTATAACCAGAAAGGGCATTATTTAAGGGAATGCCAAAATCATCCAGCAAGAGAGCCAGCAAACAAGGATCAGCCTATCCGGAATCCAGTAGTGAAGGTTCCAGCCATTGGATTTACGTGCTTTAAATATGGAAAGCCAGGACATATAGCCAGGGATTGCAAGACACCGGCCCCAGTTAGTAATGCATTGAGAATTATGGGATCTACCCCAGCAGTGAATGAGACTCCAAGGGCTAGAGTTTTTGATATGTCTGTGAAGGACGCTATCCAGGATACTGATGTCGTGGCAGGTACGCTTAATGTGAATTCTTTATGTGCCAAAGTGTTAATGAATTCGGGAGCAACTCGATCATTTGTTTCACAAGATTTTGTTAATAAGCTAAATTGTCCAGTTGAGTATTTAAATGAAATAGCTGACTGTGGAATTAGCAAATCAAGAACGTGTATCTGTTAATCAAGTTTATGGGAAATGTGAGATTGAGATTTCTGGTAATAGGTTTTATGTAGATTTGATACCATTTAAGTTAGGAGAATTTGACGTTATCTTAGTAATGGATTGGTTATCTAAGCACGATGCCCAGATAGATTGTCGAAATAAGAAGGTAATGGTGAAGACGCCAGACGAAAGGATAGTATCGTTCAAGGGCTAGAAGCAAGCAAAGTAGTTCTTAACGATGATTCAAGCCAAGAAGTTACTACGACAAGGATGCGAGCATTTCGTTGCATATGTGATTGATAGAAGTCAGGAGCCAGCAAAAATTGAAGATATTCCAGTAGTTAATGAATTTTCAGAAGTGTTTTCCGATGAGTTACCAGGCCTTCCTCCAGATAGAGAAATTGAGTTTGCAATCGACTTAGCACCTGGAACAGAACCTGTATCCAAGGTCCCGTATAGAATGGTTCCCGTTGAGATGAATGAACTAGCGGATGTTACGACCGGTATCTTCGTATAATATTATTTGTAGATTTGGTATAATATTAAAGTCGAATGAAAATATATTCAATGATTGTACGATTGTGTGAGTGAAAATTTCTGCCTTATAAATTTGCTTTATGTAGTATATGATTTTTCAAAGCAAGAGTTTATTTAATTTCTTTATTTTTGATTTATAAGGAATATTCTAAGCCTTGGAAAATTTTTCTTTTAAAAGGTATTTTGTTCACAAATTTTGAAAATGATTTTATAAAGTCTCTAAAAATCCAAGTTATTTTATGGTATAAATTTTATAATTTTTGAACTTGTATTTTATTTTATAAAAACAAATCATTATAAATTTTAGTTGTCATATTTAGCAAATTACAAGAAAGCCCTTGCATGCAAACCACCCTCTCATTCTTTTCAAGGACAAAGAGGACAATTCCAACCCCACTAACTCTTATTTTTCTAGCCAATTTCCTTCTTTACCCTTGCATGCAAAATGAACCAAGTATAAGTGGAGGTATAGTCTTGTCAATTCTCCTTTCCACTCAAATTTTGTCAAATCAAATACCATAAAACAAGCAAAGTATCATGATCATTTTCATACTCCACCCACACCTCACTCTCTCCTCCCTCCCTTCTCCCTCCTCTCGGCTCTCCCCTCTCACTCTCGGCTAAAAGCCGAAACCCCCCTCCCCATTTTTTTTCTTCAATCCTCAACCAAGCTTCCACTCTTTACATAAGTAAATGTTACTTCCCATACCATGATCACTCATATTTCAAATAGTTTTGAGTAGAAAGTTTAAGTTTAAAGGTTGCATGTAAAAGTTTTAGTGAAACTCAAAATACAACCTTGATTCTTGTGAGTTTAGGGTTATTTTTTAGAGGACTACAAGGAATGGATAAGTGCCAAGTCTTGAGAAGGAAACTCTTGATGATTAAATGGCCATTACCATCCATTTCATTCGGCCATGACCATATGGGAGCCGAATGAATGGTCCTTGAGATCATTCTTGTTGTTTTGCTCAAATTTTGCATGTTTATGTGATAATGACTTGAATTTTGTGGTGAAAATTTGATAAAACTCCTTGCATGCTAAGTGATCATCTAGGTATAGCTTATGCTAGGCTTGCATGTCAATTTTATGATAGAACATATATAGAAAATGTGTTGTTTTGGATTGAAAAACCCAAAGACATGCATGCATGTGGATTTCTATTAGAATGTTGTAAGATTTTGATCATTTGGAAAGATTTTGTTAGTGAGCCTTAATTTCAGTAGGAATAATGTGTTAATATTGATTTATGCTTCTTGTTGCATGGTAATAATTCATAGTTATCTTTTATAAAATGCATATCTTGTGGTTTCAAAAACTTAATGATTGGTGAGTTGAGAAATGTGATCTCTTTTGTTTTGCCATAATTGTACCTTAGGTAAGGATGATCTCACCCAAGGTTATTTTGAGAATAAGGGAGTTAATTCAGTAGAATATCATGTATAAGTCTTGGTTTAAGTATTGAGTTGTTGTTAGTTGAGTTTGTCAAGTCAAAACCTTGGAAAATGAGAGTTATAGTTTCTGCAAAAAATCAGTTTTAGTACCCTGAGGTTTAGAGTGAGTTTTGGGCATGTCATTGATGTGCACTTTGAGGCCCAAGCCACCAGAAGTTAGAATTGGGAGTATATAAAAGGTTTAAGGAGTTGGTTGGAGGTTTTCATGTCTTTTGGTTAGATGCACAAGTAGAATAACAAAATCTGTCCAGCAGGGGACAGTTTTGTTACAACTTAGAAATAGGAAGATTTGACCATGTCATGGGTAGGCCCTCATTAGGCCCTATTGGGCCTTAGTTAGAGGGAGTGTCAGAGAAGTTGTTCCAACCATAGTTCATAGAATATGAGTTAGAACCATGTGTCACAAGTTAATTAAAGCCAGGGCGTTTTCTGCCCAGAAAAACAGGGGAACCTTGGACTTTTAGCTTAGGCCCAAGAAGGCCCAAGCCAGGCCCTTGAGCCACATCAAGTTTGTGAGATGCCCTTAGGTCAGGAGAGTCTTGTGTAAAAGTTTTGAAGGAAAACTTATAGTTTAAGAGTGTCTAATGCACTCAAGAAACCATGGTTGTCATCCTCAAATTTGCACCAGTGAGCGCTTTCACTTATCACATAGTTTTAGAACACTTAGAGGTGAGTATTAGGTCGACCACCATAGTTGTAAGATGGTATAAGGTCAGTAGAGCTAAAGGCACAAGTGAGGGTCAATAGGTTTTGGATAATTTAGGAAAGGCACATCGAGTTAGGAAGTCAAAATTAGAAGACCTTGTCTAGTTTAGCGACCAAGTGACTTAAGTGGTGAGTCGAGATCATCCAAGCCTAGTGTTGCATTATGGTATATATGGTGTTATTTGGTGTTAATATATGATATGTGAATATGTGGCTATGTGTGTACTTTTGTAATTTAAAAGTGAATATAAAATTAAGTGCGTATAGGCCTAAGTGTCATCCGTGTTTAATTTCAAGTTGTAAATAGGTTAAGATGGTAAGAATATATTATAATGAGGATTATTATTAATATGTAGGATCTCGAGACGAGGGAAAACTTGCCATAAAGGTCGAGTGAAGCTCCAGTTGCTCCTACCAGTCAAACCAGACCAGCCTTTCTCAAGGCAAGTGATTCAACTTGATCATTCGTATTTACTGCTAATAGTTCATACATTTCTACAACTATCCTGTATCATTTGATATATTAAATCAAGCGTATCTTATGTTTATCTTTGAATTATATAGAGATGCCATGAACCCTCGAGTACGTATTGGCAAGTAGTTCAAAAGTCTTTTCATGATAGTTGAATGCCATGATAAAATAAAGAGTTGTTATAATACTTGATTGATCCTCTTGATTAACATGCCAATGATTCCTAAGTATTAATATCTTACCCTGAAACTTGAACCCCTATAGAACCTTACCTTGAACTCTGATAGTCAAATACTTACCAACGTGATTCCTCATTGATTGATACCCTCTTTCTTATCCTAAAGCTTGACAATTCTGATATATCCTGAGTTAAAGATCATTTTTGCATACCCTAACACCCTTAGTATTCATGAAGCCTACCTTCTTGATGATCCAGCACTTGAACCTTGATGAGAAACCATTGCTTAAAGCCCAATTTGGCATTACCCTTTTATAATATCCAATAGCCTCACTGAATTCCCTTTTCTAAATCTTTTAGATATGAAAACCATTCAGTTACTTTAATAGAGTATAGTTTTGTGAATCATGACCCTGAGATTTAGTACCATATTTCCCGTGTTTCGAGTTGATCTATATTCCCTTAATAAAAATGTTTACTGTTAAAAGAGATTTTGTTATAATTCGGCATCAGTTTTTGAAATAAATAAAATATGGGTTTTCAGTCCCAAAGGGGGATAAATGTTTTCCTTGAATAGTGGATCTGGACTGAGACGCGAGTCCTTTCCACACTTATATTAGGCTTAAAAGTTGCCTAGGGATTCCCTTTAATGTATTAGAACCCAGCGAGGTTCGGGATTACTTCGCGGCTGATCACCGGCTGTAATCCGTAGCGTCATAAAATGATTTTGATTAAGACATGATTTTCAAATTGTTTTGATACAAGCAAAATGATGCCATCTCATACAGTTTTATCTCTCGTTACCATTGGTTATGTCTTTCCATTGTCATTCTTTAATGTATATCTCGATTTATATTTTGTGTCGTACTGTTAGCACTTGTTGAACATTTGGCTCACTCCTTGCTTTACCCTGATATTACAGCTAGCAGCTATGGTTAGATTCAAGCAGACTGCCCGTAAGACCTGTGATGCTGATGCTTATGTTCGAGCTCAGGTAGAATAAGTGATAGTAGTTTGTGTGAGCACTCAGTATTCAAAATCAGATGTAATAGTTGGTAGTGTTGGGCTGTTCCAAACCCTAAACTGTAAGATCTTGGATTTGGTTGTGTTATCTCTTTTAAAATTTTGTAATAGCTATATTTAATTTGCTGTTTAAGTTGGGGGTGTGACAGCGAAGCAATTGCAAGAGTTGTTAGAAAAAGGAGTAATCAGACCTAGTGTATCCCCGTGGGGTGTACCGGTATTTTTTGTCAAGAAGAAGGATGGGAGCATGAGACTGTGCATTGACTATCGGGAGCTCAACAAGCTTACAATCAAAAACAAGTATCCATTACCTAGAATTGATGATTTGTTTGACCAATTGAAGGGAGCCAAGTACTTCTCCAAGATCGACTTAAGATTGTGATATCATCAACTAAAGATTAAGCCAGAAGATATACCAAAGACAGCTTTCAGGATGAGATATGGACATTATGAATTTTTAGTAATGTCTTTTGGATTAACCAATGCCCCGGCAGCGTTTATGGACCTGATGAATAGAATTTTCAAGGAATACTTGGATAAGTTCGTTATTGTGTTTATAGACGAATATTTTGATATATTCAAAGACGGGAGAGGATTATGCAGAACATTTAAGAACAGCTTTGGAGATTTTAAGGAAAAAGAAGTTATATGCTAAATTATCGAAGTGTGAGTTTTGGTTACCGGAAGTTCAGTTCTTAGGACATATAGTCAGTAATGAAGGGATTAAAGTGGACCCAGCAAAGATTGAAGCAATTACAAATTGGGAAAGACCGTGAACACTAACAGAGGTAAGAAGTTTCTTGGGATTAGCGGGATATTATCGTCGATTCGTTCAAAATTTCTCAAGGATTGCCACACCATTGATAAAGCTTACACGGAAGAATGAAAAGTTTATATGAAACTGATAAATGTGAAGAGAGTTTTCAGGAATTGAAGCAAAGATTAATCACGGCACCTGTTTTGTCACTTCCCGACGATCAAGGAAACTTCGTAATTTATAGCGATGCTTCTCATAAAGGACTCGGATGTGTTCTGATGCAGCACGATAAGGTGATTGTGTATGCGTCAAGGCAACTGAAACCACATAAACAGAAATATCTTACTCATGATTTGGAGCTAGCAGCCATAGTTTTTGCCTTGAAAATTTGGAGACATTATCTATATGGAGAAAAATGCGAGATTTATATGGATCACAAAAGTTTGAAATATATATTCACACAGAAGGAGCTTAATATGAGACAGAGGAGATGGTTAGAATTGATCAAGGATTACGACTGTATAATTAATTATCATTCCGGTAAAGCAAACGTCGTAGCAGACGCGTTGAGTCAGTAGGAAAAGTTAAATATGTTATCAGTACCCGAAGAAATATATAAGGAATTTCAGAAACTGGAATTGGAGATTAGAGTTTGCAAGCCTGATGAAGCAAAAGTGTATAGTATAACTTTCCAGCCGGAGTTGTTAGAAAAGATAAAGAAGTGTCAAGAAGAAGTAATGGATCAGGACATAAATCATTTGGTAGGAGAAGAATTGTGCACGCAAAAGGATGATCAAGGTATTCTTAGGTTTTCTTCTAGAATTTGGATTCCACCAGTGACGGAGTTGAAGAATGAAATTTCACAGGAAGCTCATAGTTCAAGGTATTCAAGTCCATCCAGGGAGTACCAAAATTTACAGAGATTTAAAGGAAAATTATTGGTGGCCAGATATGAAGAGGGAAATTGCGGAATGGGTTAACAGATGTTATACATGTCAGAGAGTTAAAGCAGAGCATCAGAGACCAAGTGGATTGCTACAGCCATTGGAGATTCCAGAGTGGAAGTGGGAGCATATTGCCATGGTTTTCGTAGTTGGATTACCAAGGACAAAAGGTAATCATGATGCCATTTGGGTTATAGTGGATAGACTTACCAAGTCAGCTCATTTTCTGCTTAAAAATGAAAGGTTTTCACTCGACAAGTTGGTCCATATGTACTTGAAAGAAATTGTAGTTCGTCATGGAATTCCTGTATCCATCGTATCTGATCGAGATCCAAGATTTAATTCAAGATTTTGGAAGAGTTTTCAAGAATGTTTGGGAATGAGACTGAATATGAGTACGGCTTACCATCCACAAACAGACGACCAGAGTGAAAGAATGATCCAGACAATCTAAGACATGTTACGTGTTTGTGCTATTGATTTCAAAGGAAGTTGGGACGAGCATTTACCCCTCATAGAATTTGCTTACAACAACAGTTACCACGCCAGTATTGGGATGCCACCCTATGAAGCTCTTTACGGACTGCAAATGTAGATCTCCATTGTATTGGGACGAAGTAGGAGAATGCAAAATACTTGGATCTGAATTAGTGCAGCAGACGAAGGAAGTTGTTGAAATTATCCAGAAGAGATTAATAGCAGCACAAGACCGTCAAAAGAAGTATGCAGATAAATCAAGAAAAAATATGGAATTCGAAGAAGGAAGTTTGGTATTGCTGAAATTATCATCGTGGAAGGGATTAACGAGATTTGGAAAGAAAGGAAAACTGAGCCCAAGATACGTTGGACCTTTTGAGATTTTAAAGCGCTGTTGGCAAAGTAGCTTACGAGTTGGCGTTACCTCCGCACATGAAGCACATTCATAATATTTTTCATGTATCAATGCTTAAGAAGTATAATCAGACTCTAGGCATGTAATAGAATATGAGCCAATAGAGCTTCAGGCAGACTTGTCATATGTAGAGAGTCCGATAGAAATTCTAGAGGAAAGAGAGAAAGTATTGAGAAATAAAGTGGTAAAGCTAGTAAGAGTAATGTGGAGAAACCCAAAGATTGAAGAGTCAACCTGGGAGTTAGAAAGTGATATGAGAGCAAAGTACCCTCATTTATTTTCTTAGGAGATTCTGAGGACAGAATCCTTTTAAGGGGGGGAGGATGTAATATCCGGGATATATCGTGTAAATATTTTTGCTAATAAATAATTATTATGTATGTTCAATATTTATTTTGTGAATTATTTGTTAAGTGTTAAATGTGTTTGGATGTTTAAAAATAATATTAATTGAGTATTTTAATTTTTATAGGTCCAAAATAAAATATAAATAATTGTCATATCTTCCTATTTATTTTTATGTTGATTTATGATTTTATAGGAAATATATGGATTTTATAAAATCTTTTTCCGAGTATTTAAAAACTATTTTATACAATCGGTAACTAACCGACGTCATCCGTTTTTACGCTTTTATAACCCGAAACTCTTCCGAGAACTCCTTCCTAACCTAATTGCAATATTTCGAGCATTTTCCATGTTTCAACTTTTTCGATCCGGCGTACAGTTTGTCCTGTACGGGTCCAGGCGCAACATTTTCGATACATTATTCGTTTCGGTAAATCAATAAAACTCGTATTTTCGATAAACGGGATCTTTTTATTAAACTATCACAATTATCACCTCGTAATACATGTAACCAGGCAGCTGAGACCAAGACCGCAGTACAAATTGTATTGATTTTGATAATTATCCCGAAAACCGGTACCGTTTGGATCAGTTTTTAAAAATAAACGTACCATTTTATATCCGGAATGATCCAACGGGATACTAATTTTCCGTAATTATAAATAGCCTTTACCGTATTTCATTTCGTACCAAAAATCATTTGCAGACAGTAATTATATAATTTTCCAGAGAAAATTCATATATTCATAAACCTTTCCGATAATCAAACCAACAAATCAAGGTGTTAGTGATCTGTTTGGAAAGCTCGAGTAACTAAATCGAAGGTCTTGAGGAGTACTTTCAGAATCTGTGATCCATACACCTGCAGAATCAAAGGTTTATTTTTTAAATTTATTTATTTTCGAATTTTTTTGATTAAAAATATGAATTTTTGTTCGGATGATTGTTTGAATGATTTGATGATTGCATGTTGTAGAGCTTGTTTTCCTGATGATTTTGATATATTATATGACTGATTTGAAGTTCAATAACATGTTCAAAATTGAGTTTGGTTTTCGAATTTTGAAATTAGGGTTTATAATTCGTGTGAATGTTCTTAATTGAATTTGGGGGTTTCTTATTTAGGGATAACCAGATGTTCTAGAGGGGTGGGTTGTGTTCCTTATGAAATTTGCAATCGAATCGTATAAGTCTTGTTAATCGACGAGGTCTGTAGAGGAGGGAGTTGTGATTTTAAAGTTACGTCGAGTTCGCCGGAAACCGGCGAACTTCCCGACCATTTTTCGGCCAACTCAGGGATTGTTAGTATGAATTGATGGCATGGTTGTGTTCATGGTGTTGTGTAGATGTGATCTGGAGGTGGTGGTGGCCTGAGCATCACTAGATCAATTTCTCCGGCGAAACAGGGTGTTTTCCGGCGACCCCCTGTCAAATTACAGTTTAGTACTTGGACCTTTGGGGACGATGCAGTTTGGTCTCTGAAGTTTCCAGAGTTTGCAAGAATAGGATTCCTGTTGTAAAAATATTTTAAAAATAATATTCTCCATTTATTTTAATTATAAAAATTCGTTTTTAATTTCTGAAAATTCCAAAAATTATTATTTTAATTCCTAAAAATTATTTTTAATTCAAAAATAAATCTGAATTAATTAGTTAATTAATTTTAGCTAATAATTAATTGATTAATTAGTCAATTAATT
Source organism: Apium graveolens (assembly GCF_009905375.1). Classification (NCBI taxonomy): domain Eukaryota; kingdom Viridiplantae; phylum Streptophyta; class Magnoliopsida; order Apiales; family Apiaceae; genus Apium; species Apium graveolens. The sequence goes on along the minus strand of NC_133649.1, from coordinate 234,771,637 downwards.
CAAAAATTAATTGATTAATTGATTTAATTAATTATTAATTAATTTTAGTTAATTATTTAATTTGATTTAATTATATAAAAATGATTTAAAAATTTTGAAAAATAGTTTCGAGCTTTAAAATATTATTTTAAATTGTTTCCAAGGCTCGATAATTATTATAAAATTGTTTTGAAGGCATATTTGACCAATCGAACCCTGTTTGTTACTTTAAAACTGATCCAACGACCCGTTTTAATTCTGAAAAATGTTTTAAATATCACTTTAAACACCCGAAAGCCTGTTTATGACCCGAGACTCCTTTATAAATGATATATCATTGATTGTTTGACGTATTATGTGCAATATGTGACTTGTTGGTTGATTGTCGGTCTTTATGTTCGGTATTTACTTGTTTATAGCGTAATTTTCAATCCGTTAATCGAATTTGGGTAAAACGAAGGGTAGATAGAAGTGTATGTCGAATAGAATCCTATAAGTTGAGTATTGATAGATACTTATGTTATGTGAGCAGAAGAGGCAAGGCTTAGGAAAGGGAAGCAGATAGTCGAGGAGTAGACGATTGTAATTAGAAATTAGTGCAGTAGAGCAAGCTAGTACCAGGCAAGTATTCTGAACTTTCTCAAGATATATTGTAGTTGATTGATAGTCCTGTTTTATATTGCAAGTGTTTTGAAGCACTGGACCCTAAACCCTGATTCCAGTTATTGATCTTGAGCCGTAAACCTTATTCTTTCTAAACCATTGATTGTTTTATACCCAAATACAAACCACAAATATACGATACTACTCCACAAATACATACAAACTAAATACCAAATACAGAACCGAATTACTTACATATTCTAACCATTGTACCTTATGCTTTGGAAAGACCAAGTCCTTGAAACCTTGAAATGTTGATTCCTTTGTTATCCAATTCTTTCATTACCTAACAGCCAAGCTTTCAAATTGCCATATTGATCCTTTGTGAAGGTTAAAACCATTTCATTATCGAACATCCAATGTTGTTTATGATTCTGTTTATTGCTTTACATTGTTTATTCTGTTATTATGTTAGAATTGGATAAATTGTGGACCAGATACATGGTTAGACCATATAAATGGTCAAGTTAGGCCAATGTGTGCCTTGGATCTAGTAGTTAGAGCAGTGATGTGTGCTTTGCTCGGGGTTAGTGCGTGACTGATTAGCAGCCTAACCATGGTTTTTAAAATAAAAATATAATATCTAATTCTAAATCATAATCCATTATTCACTTGATATCATAACCCTTTTCACTTGATGATCATTATTCTCAGTTTTGTCATTGTGACTTGCTGAGCTAGTTAACTCATTTATGTGATGTTGTTTATGTTCTTTTCCATTTAAGAAGGAACCAGTTGGTAGCGAGGATCCCCAGTCCAGCGCGAGAGCTAGGGGTTCAGGTTGATCGAGTTAAGCTATTAGGCACCTTTTGAGATAATTTAAGTTTGTAAAAGTTTGTAATAATGCTTAATACTCAGTTCTGAGTTTGAATAGTTGGGATTTGGATGTTTGTAATATAAAGTGTGTGTGTGGCTTGTGTGCATACTTTAACCTGTTGTGGTCCGTGGTAGTTGGTAAGTAGGGTCATGTAACACCCCCAAATCCGGGGTCGGGGATCCGGGTTGTCACGAGTTCCATTTCCCTTAATAACACCTAATTCTTAATAAACAATCATCCACTACGTACTGTGACCCCACAATATACACACACACCACAAGTTATAGTCTCAGAGATGAATACCAAAAATTACACAAGTCATTTTATTCCATAATTATAAGTCATTACACCTCAAAAGGGTTTCTGAATAAATTTACATATTATTTGCCATTATTACAATTCATAAATGTACATAAGTCTGGTACAACAAAAGTTGAAAGCCTAGCCTATTGGTAGTTCCTACCTCAGCTACAACGGCATTAACGCCTACCGGAAACTGCGGAATGTTTCCTATCCGCTCACGAATTGGGAGCTTGGTCATGTTCATCATGTCTATCTGTTGTTGTGTGATGAAAGAAGAAAGCAAGGGTAAGCAACAAGCCCACCAAAATAATATGTATAATAATTAACAATATATGAGCATTCTCATAGTACTCATGAAAGTCTTGGTCAAGAAGAAATGAACCAAGTTTGATATCTTAACACGACCAAGTCGCAAAATATTCAGTATATAAGTATATATACATTTCAAAATCTTAGAATCCTCTTCCGTGCATAATATACATAGAGTTCCAGTTTATAACTGTATAAAAATATCGTTGCAAGGTGATCTCATATATATAACCTTGTCTCAACATTTTTGTGAAAATCTTTGTCATGCATAAGATAATCATTAACCAGATATAAGTTGAAAAGATGAAGTTACAAGATACTCCAATATACTTATATCTTTTCCGGATACTACTTGAACTACCACCGTTCAAGGTATCATCAGTTTCAAAAGTTCATCACATAAATGAGACTACAAGAAAAGACTTGAATAGATTCAATCTTTGAAATATCATTATAAATAATGAAGTTACGAGATACTTCATTAAGTCCCGATATATATATATATATACACCTATATATATTTCATACACTCCTTGAAAACCTCTGTTATGAAAATTATAAACAGAGTTGCAATATCCAATGAATTTGGAAAGGAGAAAACCTTGGCATAAACCCGATATCTTGCTGATCAGGCAAAGATACCAATAAGTAACCTTTTCTACTAGTAGATGGACGAATTCCCCACTGGTCATCACTCTGGCCGCAATAGGACCTTATGTTGAATTGCCACTCATCCACTTACGCATTTGATGGACTCCCACTGAGCCACTTACACTTTCATGGACGCCCACTGAGCCCGTGTTGCTTATGCCGACTCAATAGATGGACTTACTTCCCGAACATTGGGTAAGTAATCAATTCATTTATCAAAACAGCAGCCTCGTTGCGAATATAAAATACACCACAGAGCCGGATCCCTCAGGTTTTGAGCGAGTATTTAAATCCCCTTTGGAAAAAAGATCTTAAATATAAAAATGAGTTTTGGGATCCGCTCTAACTTTTAAAATCATTTTGAAGACTCGAAAACATTTTTAAGAATGTTTGGAGTAATGCTAATTTAATGAAATAAATCAGTCCCGATATATTAAAAAATATCTGAATATTATTATTTAAATAATATTCCCATAAGGATAATCTCTATATAAATAATTTGAAGTAGAAGTTTTAAAACTCGTACTTGAAATGAATAATAAATAACCAAAGGTATACTTATACGAAGTACGATCTTTATTTGAATAATCGAAAATAAGTTTGATTATCGAAACATTATTCTTTAATAAATTAAAGAATATTATTTAGTAAATAAGCGGAGTCATAAGTCCTCGAATGAATATTCAAAATAATATTCATTAAATAAAATAAACCGAGTCATAAGTCCTCGAATGAATATTCAAAGTAATATTCATTAATAAAAATAAAGTTATCGAATAAACCTTATTCGATTAATAGTTTTGAAAACTATATCTATATATATATATATATAAATATATATAATATACTCGGGAACATCGACTCCCGGTTTTAGAAAATGTTCGCCTTTGGGTCCCCTACACTAAGGGTATACGCAACTACTGCTTATCTCTAGCATAGGTATTATGCAATTATAAGCATTGGAATCAACAGATAGATATCAAGATTACGAAACAGACATGCATATAAACCATATCAGCATGCTCCAATATATCGCAAGATTTGCTAATTAACCATCACGCATCTATCACAAGATAATGCATATACATATATACATCACAACAACAGTATAACGGGTAGAAAACTTGCCTGAGCGACTGGGGGTGATAAAAGGCCTGGGACGAGTCTGGTAACCTATAAACATCATATAAGTTGGAATTAAACCAAAGTCGCTTATGAATCTATACTTTAACCAATTAGACCCTAATGTTCGCTTTTGCGCTTAACGATTCACTTAAGTCGTTCGAGTACACTCGGCTCCACCATTTTTAATAAATTAACCATTAAGGGTTTTAAGGCAATTCTTTCGCGAGTACCCTACCAACTGCCTAATCCACTTTACATAATTGTTTTATACTCCAATTAGTCATTTAAGGGCCTTAACCAAGGTTTCAAAGTAAGGAGAGGGGTAATGGTTCGGTCGCGAAACGCCGTTACTTAAAACGGTCGTTTCTCCTAAACCGTACATCAGATTCAAGCGAACTACATATCAAAACGAAGCTTGTAACATGAACTCTCTAATCATTTTAATGGTCAAAACCTAACAGTGAGTTCACGGTCCTGATGTTAAGGACAAAAACAATCTAAAGTAAATTGGGCATTACGACGGCTATGTTTATGCGATTACCAAATTTTATACTACTCCAAATCAATCCACAATCAACCCTCAATCATTAATACAACCAAACTCCATCCATACACTACTACAACAGCCCCAACATCTCAAGATTTCCAATTTATACTACTTCTCAATCATGAACTAAGAGCTTACTTAAGTTCATTAACTAATAATCAAGATTTACAACTCCAAAAACATCACAAAACCAACCAATCTCTAAATACACAATAATCATGCCTCTCATGAACTATACTACTCATAATAAGCTCTTAACATTCAATAATAATGCTAGGTTAAGAGATTATACCTTCCTTGAGAGTAGGAGTAACTAATGAGCTTGAAACAACCTTGGAAAATCCTTACTAAAGCTTTATCTAAACAAAAACACAAGATCAAAATTTCAAGTTCTTGAAAAACACTATTCACTCTCTTCTTCCATGAATTATAGGAAGAGATTGTGAAGGAATTTGAAGCTTAGATTTATAGGATATCTATATCTATGTACAAGAAACCTTAGATAATTACCTCACTAATTAACAAGGCTTGGAACTTGAATTTGAGTTTTCTTTCCTTTGAAAAAGAAAAGAGGCCGAGAGCTTCTTCTTGAATAATGAAAGTCAATTTTTGTGTTTTGTGATTTGTTTTGCTTGGTTGTTTTTTTTGTTTTGCTTAATTACCTTTTAACCATGGTAAAATTTGTGTGGCTTGAAATCAACCAACAATTCCTTCCCTTTTTGGTCATGTTTATGTCATCCTCCTATGTCATCTTCCCACACTTGTCCTCTTCTTGTTGGTGTGGTGACATCATCATCACTAACCTCTTTCATTAACTCCTAATTACTTGGCTAATGACCGCTGATCTGTTATACGGTTCGCTTAACTTTCGTTCTCGTTTATCGTTTGAGGGATCATACCCGGGATCTTATTACTTGGGTTTCCTTAACCTTTCTCAATACATTATATTCCTTTTATGATCCTCTCTTATAATCCTTGAATTTAAATCCTTTTTATCTTGTTACCTCATACTCAATTCTTTCTGTATTTGGTGGATTTTCGGGAAAAATCAAAGTGTTCGAATTTGGATTCTGACGATCTTTACATACACTTATATACCATATAGAGTACTAATAAGATCTCAGAATATCAATAAAAGAACCCCTACAAAGTGTGGCATGAAAAGTTTTTTTATTCAGCATAATCAGCAAAATCACTATTCATAAGGGTTTCAAAAATTCCAAAAATTGGGGTTATTACAGGTCACTGCATATTATTATTATTATCTTTATTATTGTTATAAGCAGGTTATAAATAAGGTGTGTGTGTGTGGACCCCAAACTTCTGACCCGGGTTTGGAGGGTGCCACATTCTTTCTCAAGATGAAGCTTATGTGGATTGCATTGAAAGAGGTCCTCATGACCCTATGAGAGCAGCTATAGGGAATGAACCATCAGTTCCAAAACCCAGGCATGAATGGTCTGATCCAAACATTGAACAAGTCAGGAAAAGAAGAAGGCCATGGACATACTGTTTAATGGTGTTGATGGTGATATGTTTGATAACATCATTAACTGTAAAACAACCAAAGAGGTTTGGGACACTATACAGATTATTTGTGATGGTATTAAGAAAGGAAGGTAGAACAAGATCCAACTCTTGATTCAGCAATATGAACATTTTCACTGTGAAGAATGTGAGTCACTTACTGATATTTTTAATAGGTTTTAGAAACTACTGAATGCTCTAAAACTACATGGAAGAGTCTATCAGACAAAAGACTCTAACATCAAGTTCCTTAGATCTCTCCCAAAGGAGTGGAAGCCAATGACAGTCTCATTGAGAAATTCAGAAGATTACAAGGAGTTCACCTTGGAGAGACTGTATGACATCCTTAAAACCTATGAAAGCAAGGGTAAAGCAAAGTCTGTGAAAGCAAGGGTAAAGGGTTGGTAATTGAAAATGAAGAATAGTTGAGCCAAGATGACATGGATGATATTGATGAGCATCTAGCATTCTTATCCAGGAGATTTGCCAAGATCAAATTCAAGAAGAATTTTGGAGCAACCAAGCCAAACAGAAAGATGGTTGATAAGTCAAAATTCAAGTGTTTCAAATGTGGCTTGGCAGGCCATTTTGCTAGTGAGTGTAGAAAGTCTTATTCCAGCAAAAAGAAGTTTGAGCCTATTGCTTATAAGCAGAAATACTTTGAGTTTCTCAAGAAAAAAAGAAAGGGCTTTCAACACACAGGAGAATGTATGGGCTACAGATGGACTGGATGAAGATGAAGATATCAACTATGTCAATCTAGCCCTAATGGCCAAGTCAGATGAAATAGAAACAAGTTCATCAAGCAATCAGGTAATCACAATCAATCTAGCTCATTTGTCTAAAGCTGAGTGTAATGATGCAATAAATGACATGTCTAATGAATTATATCACCTGCATGTTACACTTAAGTCCCTCACCAAGGAAAATGCTAAAATTAAAGAAAACAATTTATTTTTAAGTGAGAGGAATAATGTGCTAGAGTCTCAATTTATTGAGTTTGAAAAATTGAAATTAGAATGCAAGGTTGCTAAGGATGAACTTACAGAATCCTTAAAGAAAGAGGAGATTTTAAGAAAGCAACTTGAACGAGAACTGGAAGTATTTAAAGCATGGAAATCATCTAGAGATGTTCATGCTTAAATTACTAAAGTTCAAGGTATAGAATCCTTTTGTGATACAGCCCGGAAAAAGAGCAAAGAGAATCTTGATTCCAATCTGGTTGAAGGACTCTTTACAGATGTGGACTCGACAGATGATGAAAATCATCCGTCGGATAATCAAAAGGATTATCCTTCGAGAGACAAGGAGCCACATCTGTCAGCTGTGAGTAAACCAGTTAGCAAAGCTAAGTTAGTTAAATTGAATGAGAAATATGGATCAGTTTCTAAAAACTTTATTCCAGGAGAATCAAGTCATGTTAGAAAAGAAAAGAAAGTTAATGTTGGTCATATGTCTATCAAGCAATTGAATGACAGACTGGATAAGATTGAGGTTAAAATAGAAGCTAAAAGGAAAAATAATAGAAATGGGAAGGTAGGGATTAACAAACATAACAACTACACACCTGATAAATATACACCAAGAAAAATATGTGTTAAGTGTGGTAGTGTTAATCACTTATCTGTTAATTGCAAGATTGCTATGCCTACTCCCATGTCTGCACCTTCTTCTTTTTCCAAAATGACTGCCATGTCTGCAATGCCTATGAATGTTATGCCTGCTCTGAATATGAATGCACAATTTGCTAATATGCCATTTGCACCTAATCCTTATTATGTTGCATTTAGTATGCCTCAAATGCCATTTAGCATATCTTACTGGAATAACATGTTTGCAAATAACATGCCTTTTCATGTAAACCAAAATGTGCATGATAATTCTGTTTCAATGACTGGTTTCAAAGGTCCAACTCAAATGACTAAGAATGAATCTCAGATCCCCAAATCAAATAAGGTCAAACCTAAGAAACCAAAGAAAAAGGCTAACAAGGCAAGACCCGAGGAAACTTGGGTACCAAAATTAACTTGATTCGGTTTTGATGTGTGCAGGGAAACAGAAAGAATCTTTGGTATCTAGATAGTGGTTGCTCAAGGCACATGACTGGAGATTCTACCCTGCTCACTAAGTTCATGGAAAGATCTAGCCCAAGTATCACTTTTCGAGATGACAGCAAGGGTTATACTGTGGGATATGGCTTGATTTCAAAGGATAATGTCATCATTGAAGAGGTTGCCCTAGTGGATGAACTCAAGTATAATTTGTTGAGTATCAGCCAGCTTTGTGATAAGGGAAACTCAGTCACTTTCAATTCAGAAGCCTGTGTTGTGACCAATAAAAAGAGCAACAAAGTGGTTCTTACTGGAGTGAGAAAAAGAAATGTGTACCTAGCTGATTTCAACTCATCAAATGCAGACTCACTAACTTGTCTTCTCAGTAAAGCAAGTCTAGATGAAAGTTGGCTATGGCACAACAAGTTGTCACATCTATACTTCAAGACCATGAATGAGCTAGTCAAGAAAGAATTGGTCAGAGGTATTCCTCAAAAGGAGTTTACTAAGGATGGATTGTGTGATGCCTGCAGAAAGGAAAGCAGATTAAAGCATCATTCAGAAAGAAGCTTGATTCAATAATTGAAGAACCTTTGCAACTGTTGCACATGGATTTGTTTGGACCAGTCAATGTGTTGTCCATCTCAAGGAAAAGATATTGCCTAGTAATTGTAAATTATTTCTCAAAGTTCTCTTGGAAATATTTTCTAAAGTCCAAAGATGAAGCTAGTGAAATCATCATCAATCACATAAGGCAAGTCAACAATCATCCTGACTTCAAAGTAAGAAGAATCAGGAGTGACAATGGAACTGAGTTCAAGAATTCTATGATGAGATCATTTTGTGAAGAGAATGGGATTATGCATGAGTTTTTTGTAGCTAGAACTCCATAACAAAATGGAGTGGTGGAAAGGAAAAACAGATCTCTTATTGAAGCTACAAGAACAATGCTAGAAGAATCAAAGTTACTAACATATTTTTGGGCTGAAGTTGTGAATACTGCATGCTACACTTAGAATATTTCTTTAGTTAATCAAGCAAAATGCATGACACCCTACCAATTGTTCAAGAATAGGAAGCCAACTCTAAATTTCTTACATGTCTTTGGCTGCAAATGCTATATCTTAAGAAATCAAACTGATCAACATGGAAAGTTTGTTACCAAAGCAGATGAATGAATTTTTGTTAGATATGTTGTGGGAAAAGCATATAGAGTCTACAATCTAAGAACCAACATTGTTATGGAATCTGTACATATTGTGTTTGATGATAAAAAGATTGAAGGACTGCAAGATGGAGATTTCCGTGAAAGCCTCAAATTCGATAATGTTGAGATTGTTAGTGATGATGAAAGTGATCAAGAAATAGTGGTTAAGGACAATATAGAAAAATGTACACCTAATGAAGCACATAACTCAACATTCGTCGAGTTACATAATGCTTCATCCGTCGGTAGACAATCAGCTTCATCCATCTAGATACAAAGTGCATCATCCGTCAGAACAATAAGAGAAGCTGAAAGTCAAAATAGATCACTTACTGAAAGAACCCCATCTTCAAGTCAAAGATCCACAAACTCAGGGGGAGTTTTTTATGATCAAAACTCAGTCACACATCAAGACAACAATGAGGCCTCTTCATCTAGAGCTAATCTACAACAATAGAGAAAATGGACTAGAGATCACCCTTTTGAGCTCATTATTGGTGATGCATCCTCTAGAGTTCAAACAAGGAAAGCAACTCAACAAGAATATCTATATAGCAGCTTTCTTTCTAAGGAAGAACCAAAGAAGGTAGAAAAAATCTTGTTGGATCCTGAATGGGTTTTAGCTATGCAGGAAAAGCTAAACCAATTTGAAAGGAACAACGTATGGAAGCTGGTACCCAAGCCTGAAGGAAAGAATCCAATTGACACCAAGTGGGTATTCAGAAACAAGATGGATGAAAATGGCATAGTTGTCAGGAACAAAGCTAGATTGGTTGCTAAGGGCTACTGTCAACAAGAAGGAATAGATTTTGATGAAACTTTTACTCCTGTTGCAAGACTTGAAGCCATCAGAATTTTCTTAGCCTATGCAGCTCATGCCAATTTCAAAATCTATCAAATGGATGTCAAAAGTGCCTTTCTGAATGGATATTTGGAGGAGAAATTCTATGTCAGTCAACCTCCTGGTTTTGAAGATCCAAATTTTTTAGAATATGTCTACTATCTTTTGAAAGCACTTTATGGATTGAAGCATGCACCTAGATCCTGGTATGATACTTTGTCAAATTTTCTCTTAGAAAATCACTTCACAAGAGGTACTGTTGACAAAACTTTATTCTTTAGAAATATTAATGGCTCTAGTATACTTGTTCAAATTTATGTAGATGATATTATATTTAGCTCTACGGATAAAAACTTTGCAAAAAGTTTGCCAAATTGATGCAAAGTAAGTATGAAATGAGCATGATGGGAGAACTAATTTACTTTCTTGGATTACAAGTTAAGCAAGTTAGTGATGGAATATTTATTAGTCAAACCAAATATATTTATGATCTTTTAAAGAAGTTTGATCTAATGGATTGCACATCTGGAAAAACTCTCATGGCCACTCCAACTAAGCTTGAATTAAACACTACCGAAAAGTCTGTGGATATTTCAAGCTATAGAGGCATGGTTGGCTCACTTCTGTACTTAACAGCTAGTAGGCCAGATATAATGTTTGATACTTGTCTTTGTGCTAGATTTCAGGCTGATCCTAGAGAATCTCACTTAGTAGCTATTTAGAGAATTTTCAGATATCTCAAGGGAACACCAAAACTTGGCATTTGGTACCCTAGAGATTCTGGTTTTAATCTAACTGGTTATTCAGAAGCAGATTATGCAGGTTGTAAAATAGATAGAAAAAGTACAACAGGAACCTATCAATTTCTAGAAAACAAGCTTGTATCCTGGTTCAGTAAAAAGCAAAATTCAGTTTCTACTTCTATAGCTGAAGCTGAATATATTGTTGCTGATAGTTGCTGTGCACAGATTTTATGGATGAAAAACCAATTGTTGGACTATGGTCTACAAGTGGAAAGAATTCCTATTTTCTGTGATAACACAAGTGTAATTGCCATCACTGAAAATCCAGTAAAGCATTCAATAACAAAGCACATAGACATCAAGTACCACTTCATTAGGGAACATGTGATGAATGGTACTGTGGAACTTCATTTTGTTCCAAGTGAAAAGCTGCTTGCAGATATCTTTACCAAACTACTTGATGAATCCACCTTTTCTAGATTGGTAACTGAGTTAGGTATGCTTAATTATTCTTTAATCATTTCTGATAATTTTGCAAGTTATGATGCAGCCAGAAACTTAATTGATTTTTCTGTTTAGAAGAAATTTCGGCTAAGTCAAAATTTACATCTCGACGGATGCTCATTATCCATCGAGTTTGATCATCCGTCGAAATAGATTAGCTTGATAAAAATCAATTCCTTTTCTGGATCCTTTTATACCCGACGGTTAACTGCTTTATCCTCATTCGTCGAATTGTCTACATCTTAGCCGTTAAAAGTACTGAACATTATCCATCGGATATACTTACAGTCTGTAAGTATGACACTATGGATAATTGACGAAATTTTGACAGTTTATTTTATTTTAAACAGCTATTTTAGGCTATTTTGATTGGTTACTTTATTTTACTTTATTACTTTTGACGGTTTATTTCTGAGATAGTATATAAGCTAAATTCATTTTCATTCTTTTCTTTTATCATTCTCAAAGCAATTTCTCTAACTCTCTTCTTCTCCAATGCATATATACTCTCTCTCTCTCTCTGAAAATTTCCTCACCTTAACAATGGCACCAGTAGTCAAAATCATGTCTCAGTTTGGATTCATCTATGAGAAAAACAATTTCGTAGCTCTTGTAAACAAGGAAATTCCAGCTTCTGAAGATTTTCACAAAATGATGGACTTTGTGAAGGGATGCAAACTCAGTTTTGCTATATTGGAATCACCCACAATCTATTGTGAAGTTGTGGAGGAGATATGGACAACTGTTGTGTACCAGTTCACCTGAAAAAACCATAACTTTTACTCTCAAAGGTAAGCAATAATGCATTAACAGTGATGTAATTCAAGCATGCTTTAAGATTTCTGAAAGCACTACTACTGAACCACACACAGATGCTAACTTAGTTACCATGCTTAATTCTATTGGCTATGCCCTTCCTACCACTAAGTTAAGTGAGATTAGAAGGCTAGGTCTTAGAAAAGAGTGGAGTTATTTATGTGATGTAGTTACCAAAGTGTTTTCTAGTAAGATAAGTAACTTTGATTATGTCAACACTGCCATGCTTAACATGCTTTATATGCTAGTTACTGATAAGTACCATAATTTTAGTGACATGATCATGTTTGAGTTAGGTTACAAGTTAGGGGAAATTAAAAAGAGAACTAATAATATCTATTATGCTAGATTCTTTATGATTCTTGCTAACCATTTTGTTGAGGATATTGTTATTGAGAGCCCAACCAACAAACTGGATTGTTGGGTTCAAAAAAGGAGAGTGCTTGCAGATCTGAACAGAGAAAGTCATCACAATGAGGTGCCCATTTTCTATTTTCCAATCATGGAGGGCCCTCAGGTAAGTGAGGTATGCACCACTGTCTCTACTATTCCAACCTCTCAAATTTCTTTGCCTTTGAGTGTGGCCATGGCATCTGTGTCAATGACCAAACAGATGCCTACCCAAGCCACCAAAACAAAAATTTCAAAAACTAAATCAAAGAAAACCCCCTCTGGTTTCTCTCAAAAGAAACTAGTTACAAAATCATCGAAAACTATAGAGGGGAGTGTGAAGGGTGGTAAGGTAGGTGAGGGACAGGGTGAACATCAAATAAACCCCAAGGATAAGGATGGAGAGGTAAGTGTACCTAAGCCTAGCCATGCCATAATTTCCCAACAAACTGTGGTGATTAATAAGGAAATCAGCTCACTTCTAGTTTCATCCTCCCAAAAGAATGTTACTATTGAAACAAGCTCCCAACCAGGACCACAGGCCAAAAGGGTAAGAAACACAAGCTCACCCCAAACTTATGCCAGAAATAAGAGATCCAAAACCATTGGGGATGCACAGGGAACACTACACAGTACAAACTGAAGCTAAAGACTCACTCACTGCACCATCTCAAATTCAGATTGATGTGGCTCCAATAAATGTGGAGTCACAACCAAAATCTTTAATCATAGGAGCACCACAAACACCAAACTCTCCCATAAATTCTCTGGATGTGGATATGATCAACACATCAATTCCTGATTCTCCCTCTTTAACTCTATTGGGGAAGCCAAAATCTAGTGCAAGTGAGCATCATCTTTTGGATGATTTGTTGGCTCACTTTCCAATTCTTTCAGGAACTATTGAGACATCTATGCCCAAATTTTCATCAATCTGCACAGAGTCTACAATAGACTCCACTCCAAACTCATTCATTTCTTCTATTCCGGTGGATATTGTTCATTCGTCGGTTAGTGATTGTATCACGACAGATGTGCCTAACAGCAGTCATCCATCGGCTATCCTAACTACTACCCCGATTGATGTTCCTCATCCGTCGGTACTCACTACACACACTAAAATTTCAACAAGTGTTATAAGTGTAGAAGAGTTAGTAGTTGTACAATCACTCTTAGGACTGAGGGAAGGGAGTGAATTGAGTGAGAGGCTAAGTTGCTCTCAGGCAAAAGGAGAGGAAAGGAGTGAACAAATGCATGCTATTTCTTCCAGCCTGGCAAAAGAGAGTGAGAGGAGTTCCACCTTAGTAGGTGAAGGTGAGGGTGTGAGGGTGGTGAGCCAAGGGGAGCCCTTGATGCAAGAAAAGAGAGAAAATGAGAGAAAAGAAGGTACAGCTGAATGGGAAGAGCCTATTATAAGTGAGTTAATGAGGCTAACAAGAGACAACTAATTCAACAAGAATGTCAATTTATTTTAGACTTTATTTCTTTTTAAGTTGAGGCATTTACTCCCCCTGTGGCAGCATATCAAGTTCTAGCTGAACAGGACAATGTGGCTGCAGAAAAGATGCTTAACTTGGTGCATACAACCGCTTCAATGCAAAGAGCAAAGGATGCCATCACAGCCATGCCACCTAAAGCTAGTGATGATGTTGACTATGGAACTGGTGAGTCTGAAGAGTTCTTTGGAGATGAAGATGGTGATGAAGAAGAGTTCATGGACATAGAGGGAGAAGCAGGCCCTAGCTCTAGATCAAACATTCCACCTTGGGTGTTTTCTAATGAGTGTGATGAGTAGCATTTCAAGACAACTTTTTTTCACATCATTCAACAGACACACACTGCTCTTCAATCCACTACTAATGCTAGCACCAAGAAGCTTCTACAAGCACACCTTAACTCTCTACAACTACATCAAATATAAGCTCTTCAACACAATCAAGATGTCACTTCAATCAAAACTGAGATTGACTAAATCAAGAAAGATGTCTCTGAAAGATTGGATGTAAAATTCCCAGATACAACAGTACTTGACATCAGCAGACAGTTGAGGAAGAATTCTACTCTTGCAACTAAAGTGGATTCCCTAGACACAAGACTAAAAGCTATAGAAGCCTCTCTCGCAACTATTCATCTACATCCAGCACAGCAAACTCAATTGCTATAAAAGCTGGTGGCTGCACAAACTTCCCCCTCCACTCTACTTGATGATAATAAAATGGGGGAGAAAGATTCAATCATCCCAGTTAGTCAAGGAGGCCAAACCAGTGAGGGGGAGCATGTGATAAATGTTCAAATAAGTCAAGTAATAGTTCCAGAAATTACTTTGCCAAAGCCACCAGTATTGGACAGCATTGATCTGATCCACCTAGCAGCTGCTAAACTGAATTCAAACTCCAATCTCAAGATGCTTGATGTTGCAGCTGTTGAGAAGGAATTGGATGACAAGTGGAAGAAGATAGATGAAGAAATTCAGAAAAAAATTGGTCAGATACTAAAACCAGACAAGATTTTTCATCACCACTATCAAGTCAAGAAAATCTCAGTGAATGAAATGAGTCTAGGTAGCTTGGAAAAAGGCCAAACTTTATGCATCAAATCTCCAAAAGCTAATCCGATTTTGAATCCTAAAAAGAACTATCCAAAGTCATCAGACCAGAATCCCTTGGATCTCATGTTTGAGACTCTAAAACCAGATGAAAAGAATCTGTTGGCAAGGTCCATAGCATTTTACAAAGATCCATCTAATTCAGTATAAAAGAAGAGAATTGCCAAAATTTACAGGAATGGAAAAGAGATCTATGTGGTGGCTGGACTTCCTCAGTTTGTAGCAGCAAAAAGGGAAGAAAAAAGAATTAAGCAAGAAAAGAGGCAAGTTGCTTTAGATGCTAAGAAGCTCAAACAGAAGAAAGAGCAAGCTGCTATAGTAGCCAAGCTTCAAGCTGTGAAAGCTGCAACTGAAATCTCTGAAAAATCACATGTGATTACTGAAGCTCAAGATCAGAAAATGCAAAATGAACCTCAACAAAAAAGGAAATTCAGATACAAGCTCCATTCCAAAAGAAAATTGAACTTCAATGATGAGGAAATGGAAGACTACATTCCCAAATAGTCTACAACTTCAACTCAAACATCCAAGCCTTCAGTGGTACATGAGGAATTCAAGGTACCAACAAAGAATTTTCATGGTGAGCCTATAATTCCCAAGGATGAGCAAATAGAGTGGGAAACTTTGCCAATTCCTGAACTAAATTTACCTATCTTCCACAAGCCAAAGAAAATAAAGATAAGAGCAACCAAGAAGGTCAAGCTTGTGACTCTCAGAACCAAAGCCTTAGCCAAAACTCAACCAACTGTCAACAAGGGAGATATACTCTACATCTGTGACATCAAGGAATTTTTTGATATAAATCTCTACTTGGATGAATTGGAAGAGGTAAGAGGAATTGATGCTCACAGACATTTTCCTGAAAGACTAGTGTTTAAGTACAAGGGAGGGAAAGAGATCACATGGCCTCTTCACAGGATTCTTCAAGAAAGCCTATCTGTACTGATAAAGGTCTTCTCATCCTTCAAGAAAAACTTTGGTTTTAATGCAACTGCAAGGAAATTGGTCCTAAATAAGATAGAAGATCTAAGGAGCAATAAAGCCAAAGATGCACTCCCAAAAACTCTATCAATTCCCTTCACAGGAAATAAAGTGCATTTGAGGCCTTATTGGCTGATGGAATTCATGGATAACAAGGGTGATAACCAATTGAGTATCTCTAGCAATGAGACTCTATTGGAAATTCACAAAAAGCCGGATCTGTTAGATGCTGAAGAACTTGAATTCCACAGGCAGCTCCAAAATCAAATAGAGGAAAACAACAGGAAGCTTGGGAAGAAATCCAGACAATCAAGGAAATAGAAATCATCTGCTCAGACTAGAGGAGCACCTTGATAATGATTGTGAGAACTCTTTGTACACTTTTAATTTGTTCAATTTTCAATAAAATTGTATCACTTATCAGTTTTATCTACTATATTTTAATCTGTACATTTAGGGTGTTTTGTTATCATCAAGTCTCTCTTAATTTATGGCTACAATTCCAGTAGACATAAATTGGGGGAGATTGTTAGGAATATGTTGTGATCTTGATGATAAGTTAAACAAAATACCTTAATAGATTTAACTTAGTGAATTTTGTAGCTCTCGATGGATGTTCTAATATAGTCCCGATGGATGAACTTTATAGTCCCGACAGATGACAATTTAACATCCATCGAGAGTGTAGCTTATGTAACAAATAAATACTGTAGGACATTCCTGAAAACAAAATGTTTAGTCTAGTAGATTCTGTAGGATTCTCTAAGTCATGCTGACTATTAGATAGATATGCAGAATAGGTTGGCTAATTATAAATATGAGATGTCTTGTAATTATGTATAAGTGAAATAGAGTCAAGTGACAGATAGACTCCCGACGGATGATCTACAAGGCTCCCGACGGATGATCAACATATTCCTGGCGGATGTTCAACATAATCCTGACGGATGATCATATTTAAAATAGCTATTGATAGTGACAACACAGTCACATGCATCGGGTGTTTGCAAAAGGAATGTGGCAGCCTGTTAAGCAGGATTTTGAGAACAAAGAAGCATTACCATTTCCATGCAAATGTGAAGATATTCAAATATACTAGATAGAGTAATGTTACAGCATGATACTAGACTAGATTTATTTTGTTTTATTGTCTTGTCTTACAGTCATGTAACTTGGTGATATATAAACCAAGTGTAGCAAGTAGAAAAACTAAAAAAGCAAGCACATTTTTCAGAGAGATAGATAAAGTTGTACTTGTTAAAAATTTCTCTATAGTTTGTTTGTTCACTTGTAAAGCAGCTATGTGCTATTCAAAGTATCACAGAGTTCTCAATCTTATATATATATATATATATATGGTGGATACTTTCAAATCCACCAGAAAGTTTTAAAGCTTGTGTTTTATTACTTAGTGTTTTGATTTCTATTACTTCTTCATTCCGCATTATAGCAAATTAAACACTATTATATATATTAAGTTAGAACATTTTTAAAATCTCAAAAGTAGCCAGAATTACATTCAACCCCCTTCTGTAATTCTTGTTGTATTGTTAGGGAATAACAACACTTTAAGAATACTTGAAAGACTGGACGACAGGGCAGTGTTTAACATGTCAAGGAAGTCTAGTCGTATCAAATTCACAAGGAGTATATAAGCTATATCCAAGGATCAAGCATATCTATTCTGAAGCAGAGACTCGTAAAGATTTAGTTCAATAAGTGCTTACAAGACTGAGATGGAGACGGATACAAGATTTGATAGCTACAATTATGACAAGAAACATGTGTCAAGTAACTATCAGGGGTTTGCCACAACAGAATAAGAAGCTTGAAAAACAAGGATGAGTAAGGACTCAGTTGACGAGTTAAGACAAAGGTGGAATGTTTTCTTAAGGAAGCAGTCAGTCAAAACTTATAGTGCATAAGAAAATACTTGGGATGGATCAGATGACGAGAAGGAAGATCATGAATATCCTGCTTCCATATGAATCTCTGAAGATGATCCAGCTCACATATCTCAGGTTTCAATTTCTTGAACCACTGCAATATTTTGCTCTTAATATTCAATGCATGTTAAGATCTTAGTGTTTAAATGTTTAACACTCGCACAATCATGATAGCAACACACATAGATAATGTTGAACTAGTTCTCTAGAATATTTTTATGGTAACTAGGAATGATGTTTAACTTATGCATGTTACTTTAGGTGATCTTAAATATGTGTTTGAATATTTGTTGAGCATGATTTATTGCTTTGATGAGGTATATGTTTTCCAGCACTTAAGACCTTTGTTAATGCTTATTTTCTGTATCCTATTATAATATGATTTGCTCATTTATTCTGAATTGTTTGTTAAAGTTTATAAGTTCAATAGATAGATGCATTACCTTTATTATCAGTAGAATATATAGTAGACCAAGCTGTATGTTTAATTGACTTAGGTAATAGAGATAGTAAGATGGCATAGAATAAAAGGATTGGACTAAATAGAATTAGTAATTATTTGTTAATTCTTTTTGCTCCATATCATGCACGTTGTTATGGATAAAAAACTAAGGTTATTACTTGCTGTATTTATTACTAAGATTCGGGAGCTCAAGGCTTTTATTGGCTGCTCTCGTGTTTCGTGGCTCGATCTACCTTTACGAGATGCCTACGTATCTCTGTGAATTAGAGAATCAAGCCAAAAAACATAGTTCTGATTGGTGGGGGTGAGACCCCTTATATAGATGTTGGGAGTCCTTGAATTGGACTTGGTATAGGAGACTTGGTGGGCAAGTCTCATAATTAGAATGGACTTTGGAGTCCTAGATAGTAGGAAACTGATTCCTTATCCTTTTAGGTCCCCTTGAGGCTAATCTCCAAGGATTTATATCCTTATCGGGACTCTTCTCAACATCTGATTTTTCCCTTATTAATTAATTACGAAATTAATTAATAATCAGGGCTTTTGGGCCTTTTTTATTCCATCAGGCCTGATCTGGTCCATCAGGCTTAACCTTTCTGGTCTGAGTATCATATATATTTTTATTGGGCCTAGCAGCCCACAGTTTGTACAATTAATGCAGTATTTAATTATACAATCATAATTTATTTATCCCTATCATTTGCCCCCCAACTTTTGGGAAACATTGATTAGGTTTCGCAGAAGTTAAGTCTATTCGTTCCCTTACAGGGTTTCGTTTTTCCGTAAAGTGTGGAGCGACCTACACATTTACAATGAATTTTTCCTTTTATTCAGGAATTATCTTAATTTCCAGGAATTTTTCCCTTATTTCCGGGATTTTTCCCTTATTTTCTAGGATTTTCCCTAATTTTCTGGAATTTTTCCCTAATTTTCTGGGATTTTCCCTAATTTTCTGGGATTTTTCCCTAATTTTTTGGGATTTTCCCTAATTTTCTGGGATTTTCCCTAATTTTCTGGAATTTTTCCCTAATTTTCTGGGATTTTTCCCTAATTTTCTGGGATTTTTCCCTAATTTTCCCTAATTTTCTCTATTTTTCAGATTTCCAGCCCTATTTCGACCTGGATCCTAGTCGAAAATAGGGGTCAGCCTTGTCATCCTGGTCAAAGGAATTCGACTAGGATCCACGACCTGGAATTCGACCAGGATCCTAGTCGAAATTTCGACCTGGATCTAGGGCCTGGAATTCGACCAGGATCCTAGTCGAAAATTCG
This sequence comes from Apium graveolens, assembly GCF_009905375.1. NCBI lineage: Eukaryota > Viridiplantae > Streptophyta > Magnoliopsida > Apiales > Apiaceae > Apium > Apium graveolens. Next base: position 234,751,897 of record NC_133649.1, on the reverse strand, counting down.
ACCTGGATCTAAGTCAAAAATTCCACCTTTTTTTAGCTTCTTGTCATGAGCCTATCGACTAGGATTTCGATTAGGATTCTAGTCGATATTTCGACCTGAATCCTGTTCGAAAATTCTTTGGTTTTCTTGCTTCCTGGTCGAAGGATTTCGACTAGGATCCACGACCTGGAATTCGACCAGGATCCTAGTCGAACTTCGACCTGGGTTTTTAATCCCCATTTTTTGAAAGATGCTTGGTTTATTCGACCTCATTCCTGGTCGAAGCTTCGACCTCAATTCAGTTTTGTTATTCCAGCTATTTTCGGGTGTCTGCTCGAAAGATTTCGGGCAGGATTCACGACCTGGAATTCGACCTGGATTCTGGTCTTTTTTACCCGTTATTTTCGGGTGTCTGCTCGAAAGATTTCGGGCAGGATTCACGACCTGAAATTCGACCTGGTTCCTGGTCTTCCACTAGCCTTCTTTATTTAGCTTTAATTTAGGGTATTGTATTTTCCAAATCCTAATTGGATTTGGGCCTGGCCTTTTTTGTTGGGCCTTATTAAATTTTACTGAGCCTCTATTATTGGGCTTTTCCAAATCTTATTGGGCCTCTTTTATTGGGCCTTTTCAAATCTTGTTGGGCCTCTTTTCAAATCTTATTGGGCCTCTTTTATTGGGCCTTTTCAAATCTTGTTGGCCCTCTTTTATTGATCTGGGCTTAATACACCCTGTTAAAAATGCTCTAGAATTCCTAGGAATATTCTGGAATATTCTTTTTTTCTGGGCTTTTTCTTATGGGCTTTTGTTCTCAATGGGCTTTTCGTCCCTTCAACTTCCTTTTCCTCTTATATAAAGGAATGAGGAAAAGCTATTACTCCTCACTTTCTCATTTCTTAGTTTTCTTCTTTATCTTCCTGCTAAGATTCTCAGAGGAATAACAGCAAGTCGGAGCTCAAAGCCTTTTTCAAGAGCGCTTCTTCAGGTAAGATTCCTCCCTTTGCTTTTCGTGTCTATTTCTCCTTTGTGTGCCATTTTAAGATAGCCTATTTACATGCCCCTTACTTTTTTCAGATGGCTGACAAAAGAATGACTCGCTTGGCCAAGATGAACGTGGCTAGAAAGTCCAACGATTTTCCTATTCGATCGAGGTATACTTCCTTAATCGACATGATCAACACTCGAGGGGACGAGTATCCGTCTGATGCGCATCTGGACGCGCACGATCATATTAGTGCTTTACGGGATCCCAGGGAGCTGGAAAAGTTGAGCAGCTGCTTCAAAATCAAGGAGCCTTTTAAGCTGGTTCTTGCGGGTCCGGCCGACAGGGCCTGTCAGTGGAAGAAGGACGCGCTATGCGTCTATAGGGACACTCTAAGGGCAGGTATTAGACTCCCTTTTCATCCATTCATTCCTTTGCTACTGGCTGATGTGGGCATCAGCCCTTGCCAACTTCCCCCTAATTCCTGGAGGTTGATTCTGTGCTATCTGTCGCAATGCGCCAAGCACAACGTCCCCACTTCTGTTGCTGTCTTCAGGAAGATTTTTCAGTTCAAAAACAGCCCTGATAAAAGTCCGGGTTGGGTTTCTATCAACCAGCGCCCCACCATCCCCCATATCGTGAATGGGAAGTCCATCCCTGACAACAACTTGGGGTGGAAGAAAGATTTTTTTTTTGTTATTTGGGAAGGTGGAGATTGGGGCTCCCTATTTCGATCATCCTTTGGGCTGGCCGTGGACGGGAGCCCAAATGACATAACTTTGTCTGAGGAGGAGGCTAGAGGCTTCAACCTCCTTACGCAAGACAACGGTACTTCCCATTGTTGGGACCTTATCCGGGAGACCGTCCTGGTAGAACGCGGCCTTTCGCCCGTTAATAAGAAAAGTAAGTTCCCTTTCTTATCTCCTTTATTTCCTGCACTTTATTTCATTGTTTTCAACTGACTTTGTTTGTTGCAGTGGCTGAGAAGATCGAGGAGGCTACCAAGCCGAAGGACCTGGAGACAACCAGGATGAAGAGGGCTGGGAAGGTCTTTAAAGACCCTCGACTTGGTGATCGCTTCCCTGAGTTCCTCCTTCAGGCAATGGAGCCAAGCGAGGAAGGCCCCAGCCAAGTTTTGCGCACCAAGCAGAGGCCAGGGGCCTATTTTCAACCTGCCTGGGGGATCCGGGGCAAGGACTCAATCGTGGGCAGCACGGCGCTGTCCAAGGAATGGTCTAAGCATTCCATCTCCCCGGTGGACTATCAAGATTTTGTCCTTCAACAGGACTTAGAGGGGAATGAGCTATTTGGAGCCCAGGCTCTGGCGACGGTACGTCCTTTACTTATGCCCTTCTTACTTATTTTTCCATGTTTCTTTTCTGAACTTTCGCTGTTTCTCTTGCAGGCTAACGCCCATTTCCAGGGGGCAATTCACCAAGCTAAAGCTTGGAAGGTTGGCCTGGAAGATGCCAACAAGAAGTTGGAAGAGGCCAACCAAAAAATAGAGGCCCTTGAAGCTCAACTGGCCTCTTCCACTTCTGACCTAGAGACGGCCCGGGCCGAAAATGTCATTCTGAAGGCGCAGAAGGACAAAGCCTTTGATGGTTGGATGGACACCCAAGAATTCAAGGACTTGATGGTGGAGCATGATGCCCTTCTTCACCCAGTTAGCTATAAAGAGGGCTGGGATGCTGCTGTGGAGGCCATCCAGGATGAGTTTCTAGAGGTCCTTGAGCAGTCCCCCTTTCCTTGCCCTGTGCGGGTTCCAGAGCTTGGAGGTGTTACTGAGAAGCTTGCTGTTATGATCAAGGATGGAGAGGAGGAAGATTCTTCCGAAGAGGAGTTTGAGCCTGTCGCTAAGAAGGCCAGGGTGGAAGAGCCTTCAAAAGCAGCGCCTCAACAGCCAGCATCTCCTGCAGAGGGAACTTCTACAGGGACTTCGGAGGGGACAACTGAGACGTCCGAAGAAACGACTGAGACTTCCGAGGAGACTTCGGATAGTGGTTCTGAGGAATCTCAGCCTTCCAAGGCCTAACTTTTTGTATATCTTCTTTTTGAACTTTATTCATATCTAAACTTGTTACCCTTCGGGATTATATTTTATATGTTGCTTTTCTTGCCTCTTTCTATTTAACTTTACAATCTTAATACGCATTTGAACTTTAAACATCCTTAGATAGAAATAATTTCAAACTCTTTAATATGAAGTCTGGTTTTCCAAAACCTTACATAGCATGGGTTCGACCCTAATCAACAATAACTAGACAATGTAAATTATACGGGAATATAAAATCCTATGCAAGCAAAGCTTCAAGATGCTTTTAAACCTACTTGTCAATGACAAGTGAGAATCGTACTTCACCTATCTTACACGTAGTAAACCTTCAGGTTTTGTGCGTGCCAGGTCCTCGGGACTTCAAAACCTTCCATAGTTTCCAGCTTGTAGGTTCCTCTACCATGAACGCTCTTGACTCTGTACGGCCCTTCCCAATTTGGGGCAAGCTTTCCTTTCTGTCCAACACCAGAAGCCTCTATTTTTCTCAAGACTAGATCTCCTTGTTTAAAAAATCTCTCTTTAACCCTTAGGTTGTAATAGAATGAAGCCTTTTTCTGATATTCTACTATCTTTACATGTGCCTCATCTCGCACTTCATCAATTAGATCCAGGGCTAACCTCTGCCCTTCCTCATTTTCTACAGCATTGAAAGTCTGAATCCTTGGAGAGGAATGCGATATCTCCACGGGAACTACTGCTTCTGCCCCATATGCCAACATGAAAGGAGTTGCTCCTGTCGTGACTCTACAGGTAGTCCTATAGGCCCATAATATTGGAAGTATCTCATCCACCCAATTATTTCTTGACTTCTCGATCCTCTTTTTTAGTCCATCCAGGATTATCCGATTTTCTACCTCTGCTTGCCCATTGGCTTGCGGGTGAGCCACAGAGGTGAATCGTAACTCAATTTCATTTTCTTCACAATACTTCTTGAATTCCTCATTGTTGAATTGTGTTCCATTGTCAGTGACGAGGATACGGGGAATTCCATATCGGCACATAATGTTTTCCCACAAGAATTGTGCAACCTGCTTAGTTGTGATTTTGGCCAAGGGTTTGGCTTCGATCCACTTGGTGAAATAATCAATGGCTACAATCAGAAATTTCCTTTGTGCCGTGGCCATAGGAAAAGGCCCTAGAATATCCATCCCCCACATGGCAAAGGGAATAGGCGAGTTGATAGAGGTCAGCATCTCGGGGGGTTGTCTAACAACTGGTGCATGCTTCTGACAGCGATCACACTTCTTCACATATTCTTTGGCATCAGCCATCATTTCTGGCCAATAGAAGCCTAAACGAGTTATCTTATGAGCCAAGGCCCTGCCCCCCAAGTGTTGTCCACAAATACCTTCATGCACTTCTTCAAGAGCCAAGCGTGCCTCATCGGGCCTGAGACACCCCAAGTAGGGAACCACGAAAGATCTTTTGTAAAGAATCCCATCTATCAAAGAGTACCTTAGTGCCCGAACAGTTAACTTCCGTGCTTCAGTTGCATCACTTGGCAACCAACCGGTCTGAATGTGAGCCTTGATGGGATCAATCCATGACGTCCCCAAGCCTATGGGAGCCACTAGCTTAACATCTATGCTTCGTGTCTTTAAAACACGGAAGTACACACTTAATAACACCCAATCTTAATACACAATCAACTACTCTGTACTGTGACCCCACAATAAACACACACACCACAAGTTATAGTCTCAGAGATGAATATCCAAAAATAATCACAAGTCGTTTTATTCCACAATTATATGTCAATACACCTTAAAAAGGTTTCTGAATAGATTTACATTTCTTTGCCATTATTACAATTGATAAAGATACATAAGTCTGGTACATTATTAGTTGAAAACTTAGCCTATTGGTAATTTCTACCTCAGCTACAGCGGCCTCAACGCTTCCAGAAAGCTGCGGAACGTTTCATATCCGCTTGCGAATTGGGAGCTTGGTCCTGTTCATCTTATCTATCTGATGTTGTGTGATGAAAGAAGAAAGCAAGGGTGAGCAGCAAGCCCACCAAAATAATATGTATATTGATTAACAATATATGAGCCTACTCATAATACTCATGAAAGTCTTGGTCAAAAGAAATGAACCAAGTTGATATCTTAATGCGATGAAGTCGCAAAATATTCAATATATATATTTATATACATATATACTTTTCAAAATATTGGAAGTCCTCTTCCATGCATAATATACACAAAGTTCCAGTTTATAACTGTATAAAAATATCGTTGTAAGGTGATCTAATATATCTAACCTTGTCTCAACGTTTTTCTGAAAATCTTTGTCATACATAAGATAATCATTTACTAGATATAAGTTTAAAAGATGAAGTTATAAGATACTCCAATATACTTATATCTTTTTCCAAATACTACTTGAACTACCACCGTTCAAGTTATAATTAACTTCAAAAGTTCATCACACTGATGAGACTACAAGATAAGACTTGAATAGATTCAATCTTTGAAATATTTTGAAGAAAATGAAGTTATGATATACTTCATTAAGTCCCGATATATATATACACCTATATATATACATACATTTCCTGAAAACCTCTGTCATGTAAAGTATGAACAGAATTGCAATATCCAATAAATTTGGAAAGGAAAGAATTTTGGCATAAACCTGATATCTTGCTGATCAGGCAAAGATACCAATAAGTAACCTTTTCTACTAGTAGATGGACGAATTCCCCACTGGTCATCACCCTGGTCGCAATAGGACCTTATGCTGGACTGCCACTCAGCCACTTATGCATTTGATGGACTCCCACTGAGCCACTTATACTATCATGGACGCCCACTGAGCCCATGTTGCTTATGCCGACTCAATAGATGGACTTACTTCCCGAACGTTGGGTAAGTAATCAATTCATTTACCAAAACAGCAACCTCGTTGCGAATATAAAATACACCACTGAGCCGGATTCCCCAGGTTTTGAGCGAATATTTAAATCCCCTTTGAAAGGAAGATCTTAAATATAAAAATAAGTTTTGGGATCCGCTCTAACTTTTAAAAATCATTTTGAAGACTCGAAAACATTTTTAAGAATGTTTGGAGTAATACTGATTTATTAAAATAAATCAGTCCCGATATGAAAGAAATATCTGAATATTATTATTTAAATAATATTCCCATAAGAATAATTGAGGTAGAAGTTGGAAAACTTATACTTGAATGAATAGCAAATAATCAAAGATATACTTATACGAAAGTAATATCTTTATTTGAATAATCAAAAATAAGTTTGATTATCGACACCTTATTCTTTAATACAATAAAGAATATTATTAAGTAATAAGCGGAGTCATAATACCTCGAATGAATACTATAAATAATATTCATAAAATAAAGGAGTCATACATCCTCAAATGAATATCCAAGTAATATTCAATAATAATATAAACTGAGTCATAAGCCCTCAAATGAATATTCAAATAATATTCAAATAATAAAATAAACTGAGTCATAAGCCCTCGAATGAATATTCAAATAATATTCAAATAATAAAATAAAGGTATCGAATAAACCTTATTCGATCCATAGTTTTAAAAACTATATCCATATATATATATAAATATATAAATATATATATATAATATACTCGGGAACATCGACTCCCGGTTTAGAAATATGTTCACCTTTTATCCCCTATACTAAGGGTATACGCAACTACTTGCTTATTTCTAGCATAGGTATTATGCAACTATAAGCATTGAAATTAACAGATAGATAACCAGATTATGAAACAGACATGCATATATACCATATCAGCATGCTCCAATATATCGCAAAATTTGCTAATAACAATCATGCACTATCACAAGATAATGCATATACATATATTTACATCACAACAACAGTATATCGGGTAGAAAACTTGCCTGAGCGACTGGGGGTTACGAATGGCTCGGGACGAGTCTGGTAACCTATAAGCAACAAGTAAGTTGGAATTAAACCAAAGTCACTTGTAAATCTATACTCTAACCAACTCAGACTCTAACGCTCGTTTTGCGCTTAACGATTTACTTAAGTCGCTCGAGTACCCTCGGCTCCACCATTTTTAATAATTTACCCATTACGAGTTTTAAGGCGATTCTTTTGCGAGTGTCTTATCAACTGCCTAACACACTCTACATAAATGTTTCATGCTCCAATTAGTCATTTAAGGGCCTTAACCAAGGTTTCAAAGTAAGGCGAGGGGTAAAGGTTCGTTCGCGAAACACCGTTACTTAAAACGGTCGTTTCTCCTAAACCGTACATCGGATTCAAGCAAACCACATATCAAAACGAAGCTTGAAACATAACCTATCTAAGCATGGAAGTGGTTAGTTTATAGAAGTGGGTGTTCGGGTCCAACAGTTAATCACAAAACAGTTTATAAAAAATCGGGCATTACGACAGCTATAACCTAACGATTTCCAAAGTTTAAACTACACCAAATCATCACCAATTCAACAACAATCCAACATCCATCAACATCAAACTAAACCCATTTATCTAAGCACTATTATCATCCAAACAAACCAAACTTAAAACTAAGGGTTCAAGAGTTTATACCTTCCTTGGAGAGTGGGTAGTCACTAACAAGCCTCTAGGAACCTTGATCTATGCTTAATCAACCTTAAGCTTTCATGAAAATCAAGAAAATCAAAGTAAGTTACTGTTCACTACTATTCATCATCATCTTTGATGAGTGGATTAGCTATGCAAACCATGGAATCTTGATCTTAAACTCATGGTATAACTAAGTTATGAAATATAGGATCCAAGGAAACAAACCTTGTAATTTTCCATGGCCTAGAACTTGAGTTTTGAAAATCTATTTCTTCATTTCTTGAAAAGGCCGAATGGAAGAAGAAAGAAATGGGGGAGAGCTTTTGCTTGCTTGTCTTGCCTTGATATTTGTGCAAAGAATGCATGGTTGTGGTTAATTATTGGCTAAATATCTTGTTTTCACTTGCTTATGTCATTGCTTGCATCACTACTTTGCCACATGTCTCATTCTTGTGGTGTGATGATGTCACCTTGCTTCTAACCACATGTTTTAGCTTATATTAGAAGCTTCCTTCTCATGTTACTTGCATGTGCTTGCCCCTTGGACGTTTATTTGTTTTACGGTTCGCTTAACTCTCTTTCTCGTTGATCGTTTGAGGGATCATACCCGGGATCTTATAATCCTCTCTTATAATCCTTGAATTTAAATCCCTTTAATCATGTTACCTTATACTCAATTCTTTCGGTATCTGGTGGATTTTCGAGAAAAATCAAAGTGTTCGGAATTGGATTCTGACGATCTTTACATACACTTATTTACTTTATGAAATACTAATACGATCTTAGAATATCCATAACAGAACCCCTACATAGTGTGGCATGAAAAGTTTTCTCATTCAGCAAAAACACTATTCATAAGGGTTTCAAAAATTTCCAAAAATTGGGGTTATTACAGTCTCCCCTCCTTAAAAGGATTTCGTCCCGGAATCAGATAGAAAATGAATAGGGATACTCTCTTAGCATTGCACTTTTTAACTCTCGAGTAAATTTTCCCACATTGTGGTTCTACCATCAAACTCTTACTAGTTTGATAACCCTTCTCCTAAGCACTCGTTCCTTTTTACTCTATACCCTTCCTGGTTGCTCCATATAGGTTACGTCTGGTTGCATGTCTATGCGCTCATATGCCCCTATTTGTCTGGCATCCGAATTACACTTCCTTAACATTGATACGTGGAACACGTTATGAACTTGCTACAGGTTCGGGGGTAGGGCTAGCTCATATGCTAACTTCCCAAACGTCTTAATATATCCAAGGGTCCAACAAATTGTAGACTTAGCTTTCCTTTCTTTCCGAACCTCATCAATCCTTTCCAAGGGTTTCCAAGGGGATACCTATAACATTACTAGGCCCCCTATTTTATACTCTTTGCCCTTTTTGAGTCAAATCATCATACCTCTTATGTCCATCTTGGGTTACTACCAGCCGTCCTCTGATTAGATCTATTATATCCCTGGTCCTTTGGACTACTGCGGGTCCGAGCATGTTGCGCTCTACAACTTCATCCTAACATAAGGGAGATCGACATTGTCTTCCCTCAAGGATCTCATAAGGCGATATCTCAATACTGACATATGATCTATTGTCGTAAGAAAACTCAATCCGTGTTTAGTGATCATTCCAAATTCTTTCAAGTCTATTGCACAGACTCTCATTATAGCTTTTAGCATTAGAACTTTTGCTTCTCAATACCCATTCTTTTCCAGTTCGTAATCGCTATCACCTTCCGTTCCTAATATTATACTGGTTATACTTTTGCTCGCTAGCATTCTATAACCTTTTAATAACCACGTCAACCTTAGTATCACGAATGTGTTCCCATCCCGAATACTATCACAATTTTATTATCCTTTCTCAGCTGTTTCTATTTCCCAAAGTTTGATCAATCAGATAGAAGTAAAGGAATTTATTGAGAGATCACTATGATCATGAACACTTGTTATATTGCATAGTTAGTACAGCAGGTGGCCAGCCTTTAGTACTTGACAAGCAATTAAACAATAGCTGGTATCCTACTTGGCTTCTATCACACAGATAGATAGTCATTCGGCAATACCTCCCCTTCTGGAAGGGTTGTTCTTCTCAGCTTACATGAAATGAAAAGGAGAGAAAAGAACGAACTGAAGAGAATTGTATATACGAAAAAAAAAAATTAGTGCCATAAAATATCTGGCTTGGAATCTACCTCTGAACTATAGAGGTTTGTCATAGGAGAACAAAACATATATGTATTTATATCAACATCAAGTATTATAGCATCGTATTTCACATGCCTAAATATTTTTGCTATTCCGTCCATCATTCTATGGACCCAGGCTCTTCCTTGAGCTTATACACAATCACCTTCGAAACTCCCTCGATATCGAAAATCGAATCTGGGATCTCATTCTAGACATCATCGTTACTAGAATTCTATGCTTGTACCGCAACCTTCCTCGTATAATAATACGACTCTCTATTGATAAGAAAGAATAAATATTCAATAGGTAGATACTCTACTTAATTAGTCTATCAATGATAACTTATACACTACCACGACCCGATTAGTGGTACTCAATCTCAACACCCATTCGAATACAACTCTCATGGTTGTAATCAGCTCATTACTCGCAGAATCATTGCTGCATTATTATGGTCCACCACTGACCTACTGTCGTCATTCGTTTTCCATGAAGTCTTAATAGCTAACCATACGGAGTCCATACATATCGTATCGAATTCTTCTAAGGAGGTAACATGATCACCATTCATGATTCATTAAGAACACTCCTGAACTTGACGTACTTTCATGATATGAAGTAGATAAAATTGCAGAAGAGTTTCAATCAAAGCAATGATAGCAGGTTAATACCATTCTTAATCGTATGCCTTAAATAGAAGACTTAACTCAAGGGTTCGTCTAGTCCTTTTTGAAACATGATCCTGGCTTATCTCAAGATAGTACCTTCTGAGATAGATAGCCCGCTCATGGCGATTACACAAGTTAAACCTTTACCAATTACTATTAGGGTTGGGTATTTGCACAGTCATCAGAAGGATTGTCAATCTCTCCAACCATAAAACAACCTTTACGGCTTCAACCATTATTACTATATTCCTCTGGCACGAGCGCCTGTAATTGTCCTCTTACATTTAAAGTGTCGGCCATCTCTTTGGCCTTTCCTGATAGTAAAATTTCCTTACAGTCAATGTCATTTTAACCACCTCCAAATAAATTTTCTACCTCATTTCAATCACAGCTTATGTGAAGATGTTTTCCTTAAAATCTGATGAGTAAAAAAAACATCACCATTTTTCCATAAGTTATTGCCTCAGTCTTTAGAGGTTAGTCACTGTCACGACTGACTCTCAATCATACTTAGAACATCTTTTATCTTAAGTCCTAATTGCCCTGAACAATTTCGACCATTACTGGTTCGATCCATACTTTCTCGTGGTTTAACACGTGCCCCACTTGGCATCATTATAATTACGTCATATTTCCTTTATCAACATTTTTATTCTTGAGAATTTTGAATATTACCTTTCTCCTTGTAAAACCTCTAAGGTTATCCTTCAATCGTTCCTCCTGTATTCCCTAGATACAGGGCATATCAAAATACCATTTACTAATACCAGAATCATAGTCTATATACTTCTGAAAAAATTTCTCCATTGATCCTTAAAGGTTGTTATTACCTTAATCCTTTCCAATTCATACTGTCAAAACTCATACTATCCCTATTAAGGGTGAAATGCCAACCTTTATGCATTCCCCTATGATTCATTTTAAGTTACCGATGTTCTATCCTTAATTCCACCTTTAAAAGGTACCTGCATCCTTCCATGGATAATTCAAGTCATATATCCCTGATAAGGGTGTCTTATTCAATCATTCCCACCTCGATAGTATATGCCTAATTTCAGAATAACATTTGTATTCAAAATGAGGTCAATCAATATGGCCTCCCAAAAGATAACAACGGTTATCCGCTTTTCTTGCCTAATTTGGTAATGATTACAAGGATGTTCTGGAAGATATTGGTCGTGTTCAACGTGAACTTCTTCTTAATAATTCCTTATTTACTTTTGTTGTTTATCCCAATAGTCATCTCAATGTTGGGATATCTCTCATACCTGGCGTCTCCCTTTCTGGGTATCAAGCCACCGATCTTACACTTCACATTCTTGAAGGTCACTTCCTTCATCCAATTTTCCTAATTTCTTACTTCCTTGTCTCCTTAGTCTATCCGCGTCTCATTATTTATCCTTCGAATTATCTCAAGGTTTCCTCGAATCCTCCCAACTTACAGGGGATAAAATATATGTATCTCTTATGCCTTCAACCATCAATTTTAACTCATGGTGAATCACCCTCATCCTGACGATTACATACTTTTCTATTTCTATTACTATGATTCTTGAGGGTTTCCTCATACCCAACTTCCTTATCATTCCTCAAACTCTATTGCCTTTATATTCCTTTCCACTTCAGTTTCTTTTTATTTTCCTTTCTCTTATCATTATTTCATGAACCAACACAACATAAGCATTGATTTCAAACATCCCGTCATTCTGGATTCGTGTCCTTAGAACGAATCTTGACAACTTTTTACAACTTAGATTCATAATTCATCATACTCGTCCGCCTTTGCTCTGGCTCTAAAGCTTTTACACTCTCTCCATAACCTTGGGAATTACTTTCCCGAAAACAATTGGCTGAACTTTAATCAGTTTATTATAATCTCTTGCTCCGTGCCTTCCTTGGCCTTTCACCAACTGGGTGGTCTCTCTCTTAGGAGGGTAAGTGACAAAAACAGTCTTTTGTGGTTCGTCAATCATTTAGAATCTCAAATGATTCCTCTATTTCCTTTAGCCAGGCTCTTGCCTCGACTGGGTCAACCTGTTCCTTGGAACTCTGAGAGCTTAGCGACTTAAAGGTCATGAAAGAATTTCCTACCGCATTGTTTCCTCAAGGTGGTGGTTGGGGATAATAGTCTAAGTTCTTTTTAGACAGGTCCATGAATTGTCGTATAGGAGTACCATCTCGGGTCTCCTTTCCTTACTCGACTTTCCGTTTCCTTAGTATGAAATGTTTCATCCTTCTCCCATACTTGGGGTTATCTTATACGTTAAAATCCTCATTTTCCACTTCATTATGTTATGGGTTCCTTCTATCTTGATGGCATCCTCCCTGACTATCACATTCAGGGTTTGCCCTTAATCTTATTCCTTGAACTATGACTTTCATCTAAGATCTCATCTTTAAGCTCTTGAACATTTGGAATCCAAATTCTATAGGAATACCTCATTATTCCCTTATCATCTTTCTCGGTATTAATCTCATATCTATTTGTTGGCTTTCTGCCTTCATTCATCACTTTTTCTGTCCCAATATGTTCTTTTCCGATAATTCGGACTGTATTGCAATCTCAAACAGCTTTTCGGTACCGGCTCCGGTTACCTTCATATCTATTTCCATTTTTTTCAAAATCTCTTATCAACTTTCCCAAAGACATTAACCTCTTGAGTCTCTCCTTTTTACTAAGGGCATCAGCCACCACATTGGCTTTCCCCGAATGTTAATGAATCTCCCAATCATTATTCTTGATTAGCTCTAACTGCCTCCTCTGGCATATGTTGAGCTCTTTCTACGTGAAAATGTACTAGAGCACTTATGGCTTAGGTAATTCTCGCACTTCTCTCCATACAAGTAGTGCCTCCAATCTTTAGGGTAAAACTATTGCCACGAGCCTAAGCTCATGGGCGGGGATATCGAATTTCATATTACCTTAATTGTCTTGACATGTACGCGATTACCTTACCGTGCTGCATAAGCACGCACCCTAAGCCCTTGTGCGAAGCGTCACTACACTTCACAAAATCTCCTTTTCCATCCGGCAACGCCAGCATAGGGGCCATCACCAACCTCTGCTTCAGTTCTTGAAAGATGTTCTCGCATTTCTCTGTCCATTCGAACTTCTCAGTCTTACGAGTAAGCCGCGTTAAAGGGGCTACTATCTTTACAAACTTGAACGAACCTTCGGTAGTGACCGGCTAATCCTACCTCTGGTAGTCGACCTAACCATGGTCATCAATTCATTAGTGGTCCTTTATCCAATCTTGTCAGGATCCTCCACGGGATCCTCCTCAACAACTATCCCTTTTAGGACAACATCCTCAACCGCTACATCCTCAATATCAACATCATCCGGTCCTGCATTAGGACACTCTATCGGATCCACAATCCGATCTCCAATTAGTAATAAAACATCATCGCGCTGTTGCTCCTCAACCTCAGGGTTCGGAGTCCCGCTACCATATACGATAACGAACTACGCTTCTATCGCTACATTTATAAGGGTTCCCATAAGGGTTTTAACTGTCGGTGCTACGTTAGGTAGCCCGACTATGAACTTGGCAAGAGTTCTTATTATCTTAATGAACTTATTATCTTAACGTCATATCATCTCTGAGGTTTATAACGCTTAGCTCTGATACCACTTCTGTAACACCCCCAAATCCGGGGTCGGGGATCCGGGTTGTCACGAGTTCTATTTCCCTTAATAACACCCAATCTTAATACACAATCAACTACTCTGTACTGTGACCCCACAATAAACACACACACCACAAGTTATAGTCTCAGAGATGAATATCCAAAAATAATCACAAGTCGTTTATTCCACAATTATATGTCAATACACCTTAAAAAGGTTTCTGAATAGATTTACATTTCTTTGCCATTATTACAATTGATAAAGATACATAAGTCTGGTACATTATTAGTTGAAAACTTAGCCTATTGGTAATTTCTACCTCAGCTACAGCGGCCTCAACGCTTCCAGAAAGCTGCGGAACGTTTCATATCCGCTTGCGAATTGGGAGCTTGGTCCTGTTCATCTTATCTATCTGATGTTGTGTGATGAAAGAAGAAAGCAAGGGTGAGCAGCAAGCCCACCAAAATAATATGTATATTGATTAACAATATATGAGCCTACTCATAATACTCATGAAAGTCTTGGTCAAAAGAAATGAACCAAGTTGATATCTTAATGCGATGAAGTCGCAAAATATTCAATATATATATTTATATACATATATACTTTTCAAAATATTGGAAGTCCTCTTCCATGCATAATATACACAAAGTTCCAGTTTATAACTGTATAAAAATATCGTTGTAAGGTGATCTAATATATCTAACCTTGTCTCAACGTTTTTCTGAAAATCTTTGTCATACATAAGATAATCATTTACTAGATATAAGTTTAAAAGATGAAGTTATAAGATACTCCAATATACTTATATCTTTTTCCAAATACTACTTGAACTACCACCGTTCAAGTTATAATTAACTTCAAAAGTTCATCACACTGATGAGACTACAAGATAAGACTTGAATAGATTCAATCTTTGAAATATTTTGAAGAAAATGAAGTTATGATATACTTCATTAAGTCCCGATATATATATATACACCTATATATATACATACGTTTCCTGAAAACCTCTGTCATGTAAAGTATGAACAGAATTGCAATATCCAATAAATTTGGAAAGGAAAGAATTTTGGCATAAACCTGATATCTTGCTGATCAGGCAAAGATACCAATAAGTAACCTTTTCTACTAGTAGATGGACGAATTCCCCACTGGTCATCACCCTGGTCGCAATAGGACCTTATGCTGGACTGCCACTCAGCCACTTATGCATTTGATGGACTCCCACTGAGCCACTTATACTATCATGGACGCCCACTGAGCCCATGTTGCTTATGCCGACTCAATAGATGGACTTACTTCCCGAACGTTGGGTAAGTAATCAATTCATTTACCAAAACAGCAACCTCGTTGCGAATATAAAATACACCACTGAGCCGGATTCCCCAGGTTTTGAGCGAATATTTAAATCCCCTTTGAAAGGAAGATCTTAAATATAAAAATAAGTTTTGGGATCCGCTCTAACTTTTAAAAATCATTTTGAAGACTCGAAAACATTTTTAAGAATGTTTGGAGTAATACTGATTTATTAAAATAAATCAGTCCCGATATGAAAGAAATATCTGAATATTATTATTTAAATAATATTCCCATAAGAATAATTGAGGTAGAAGTTGGAAAACTTATACTTGAATGAATAGCAAATAATCAAAGATATACTTATACGAAAGTAATATCTTTATTTGAATAATCAAAAATAAGTTTGATTATCGACACCTTATTCTTTAATACAATAAAGAATATTATTAAGTAATAAGCGGAGTCATAATACCTCGAATGAATACTATAAATAATATTCATAAAATAAAGGAGTCATACATCCTCAAATGAATATCCAAGTAATATTCAATAATAATATAAACTGAGTCATAAGCCCTCAAATGAATATTCAAATAATATTCAAATAATAAAATAAACTGAGTCATAAGCCCTCGAATGAATATTCAAATAATATTCAAATAATAAAATAAAGGTATCGAATAAACCTTATTCGATCCATAGTTTTAAAAACTATATCCATATATATATATAAATATATAAATATATATATATAATATACTCGGGAACATCGACTCCCGGTTTAGAAATATGTTCACCTTTTATCCCCTATACTAAGGGTATACGCAACTACTTGCTTATTTCTAGCATAGGTATTATGCAACTATAAGCATTGAAATCAACAGATAGATAACCAGATTATGAAACAGACATGCATATATACCATATCAGCATGCTCCAATATATCGCAAAATTTGCTAATAACAATCATGCACTATCACAAGATAATGCATATACATATATTTACATCACAACAACAGTATATCGGGTAGAAAACTTGCCTGAGCGACTGGGGGTTACGAATGGCTCGGGACGAGTCTGGTAACCTATAAGCAACAAGTAAGTTGGAATTAAACCAAAGTCACTTGTAAATCTATACTCTAACCAACTCAGACTCTAACGCTCGTTTTGCGCTTAACGATTTACTTAAGTCGCTCGAGTACCCTCGGCTCCACCATTTTTAATAATTTACCCATTACGAGTTTTAAGGCGATTCTTTTGCGAGTGTCTTATCAACTGCCTAACACACTCTACATAAATGTTTCATGCTCCAATTAGTCATTTAAGGGCCTTAACCAAGGTTTCAAAGTAAGGCGAGGGGTAAAGGTTCGTTCGCGAAACACCGTTACTTAAAACGGTCGTTTCTCCTAAACCGTACATCGGATTCAAGCAAACCACATATCAAAACGAAGCTTGAAACATAACCTATCTAAGCATGGAAGTGGTTAGTTTGTAGAAGTGGGTGTTCGGGTCCAACAGTTAATCACAAAACAGTTTATAAAAAATCGGGCATTACGATAGCTATAACCTAACGATTTCCAAAGTTTAAACTACACCAAATCATCACCAATTCAACAACAATCCAACATCCATCAACATCAAACTAAACCCATTTATCTAAGCACTATTATCATCCAAACAAACCAAACTTAAAACTAAGGGTTCAAGAGTTTATACCTTCCTTGGAGAGTGGGTAGTCACTAACAAGCCTCTAGGAACCTTGATCTATGCTTAATCAACCTTAAGCTTTCATGAAAATCAAGAAAATCAAAGTAAGTTACTGTTCACTACTATTCATCATCATCTTTGATGAGTGGATTATCTATGCAAACCATGGAATCTTGATCTTAAACTCATGGTATAACTAAGTTATGAAATATAGGATCCAAGGAAACAAACCTTGTAATTTTCCATGGCCTAGAACTTGAGTTTTGAAAATCTATTTCTTCATTTCTTGAAAAGGCCGAATGGAAGAAGAAAGAAATGGGGGAGAGCTTTTGCTTGCTTGTCTTGCCTTGATATTTGTGCAAAGAATGCATGGTTGTGGTTAATTATTGGCTAAATATCTTGTTTTCACTTGCTTTATGTCATTGCTTGCATCACTACTTTGCCACATGTCTCATTCTTGTGGTGTGATGATGTCACCTTGCTTCTAACCACATGTTTTAGCTTATATTAGAAGCTTCCTTCTCATGTTACTTGCATGTGCTTGCCCCTTGGACGTTTATTTGTTTTACGGTTCGCTTAACTCTCTTTCTCGTTGATCGTTTGAGGGATCATACCCGGGATCTTATAATCCTCTCTTATAATCCTTGAATTTAAATCCCTTTAATCATGTTACCTTATACTCAATTCTTTCGGTATCTGGTGGATTTTCGAGAAAAATCAAAGTGTTCGGAATTGGATTCTGACGATCTTTACATACACTTATTTACTTTATGAAATACTAATACGATCTTAGAATATCCATAACAGAACCCCTACATAGTGTGGCATGAAAAGTTTTCTCATTCAGCAAAAACACTATTCATAAGGGTTTCAAAAATTTCCAAAAATTGGGGTTATTACACTGCCCCCCCGACTTCTTGGTTGGGTATGGTACATTCCACCACGAAGTCAGCTAGTGTCTGGGCTTTTATAGCCGTACGTGGTTTATACTTGAGATCAAACTCTCCCAACTCTATTGCCCACTTAATCAGTCTCCCACTTGCCTTGGGACTGTGAATGATATTTCTCAGTGGCTGATTTATTAGCACTTCAATCTGGTGAGCTTGAAAATAAGGACGCAGCTTTCTTGAAGCCATTACCAAGGCTAAAGCGAATTTCTCTATAGTTGAATAATTCAACTCAGCACCATGCAAAATTTTGCCGACATAGTATACGGGTTTCTGGACTTTCAGTTCTTCCTTAACCAACACCGCGCTCAAGGCGCTCTCTGAAACAGCCAAGTACAAGAATAAAATTTCACTCAGAACTGGCTTGGCCAACAACGGGGCCTGGGCCATATACTTCTTTAACTCTTCAAATGCCTTCTGGTTTTCCTCATTCCATACAAAGTCTTTGATGCTCTTTAGCCATTTGAAGAATGACAAACACTTGTCCCCCGACTTGGAGATGAATCGTCCTAGCGCAGCAACCCTTCCTGTAAGCTTCTGAACATCCTTAACAGTTTTTGGTGGTTCCATGTCCAGGATCGCCTTTATCTTATCCGGGTTAGCCTCAATTCCCCTCTTTGAGACCATCAGTCCCAAGAATTTTCCAGATCCTACTCCGAAAGCACACTTCGTCGGATTCAACATCATCTTGTGGTACCTTAGGACCTCAAAAGCTTCCCTCAAATGGGTTATATGATTAGTCTTTACTAGACTCTTGACTAGCATGTCATCAACATAGACTTCCATAGTCTTCCCAATAAGATCCTTAAAAATTTTATTCACCAACCTCTGATAGGTGGCTCCTGCATTCTTGAGACCAAACGCCATAACAAGATAGCAATAAACACCAAAGTCAGTGATAAATGATACCTTTGGAATGTCATCCTTATGCATTTTGATCTGATTGTATCCGCTAAATCCATCCATGAAACTCAGCATCTCATGTCCAGCAGTGGCATCAATCAAAGTATCAATTCTAGGCAGCGGGAAACAGTCTTTGGGGCATGCATCATTCAGATCAGTGAAGTCTATACACATCCTCCACTTTCCATTAGCCTTCTTCACCATTACAGGGTTTGCTAACCACTCCGGAAATTGAATCTCCTCAATGAAACCAGCCTCTAAGAGCTTTTCTACTTCCTGTTTTATAGCCTCTTGTCTTTCCGGGGCAAAATTTCCTTTTCTTTTGTTTCACTGTCTTCCGGCTTGGATCCACGTTTAGCTTGTGAGTAATTAACTCCGGGTCTATGCCTGGCATATCAGCTGCTGACCATGCAAACACATCACTATTTTCTTGTAAAAATTTCACTAACTTCCCTCTAAGAGGCTCCTCTAATGTGGCTCCAATGAAAGTCATCCTCTCAGGATTCTCGGGGTCTAAAGGAACCGAAACCAATTCTTCTGCTGGCCTTCCTCTATTCTCATCATTTTCTCGAACATCCATATCTTCAATAGGAAGAACCTGCCCCCCGACTCCATCTGCCCTCAAAGAGGCCTACATAACAGCTTCTAGCCATTTTTTGATCTCCTCTCTCTTCTCCAATCCCGTTTCGGGTGGGAAACTTCATGACTGAATGGTAGGAAGAGGGGACTGCCTTGAAGGCATGTATCCCTGTTCTCCCCATGATAGCATTATAAGTTGAACTAGCCTTTACCACCACGAAATCCAGCATCTGCGTTGCTTGCCTTGGTTCCGTACCTATGGTGGTTGGCAATTTGATTATCCCTTCCACAGGACATTCTACTCCAGCAAATCCATATATCGGCATGTCGGTTGGTATCAACTGGGAGTCGTTATATCCCATTCTTAGAAAGGTGTCGTGGAGCAAGATATCCACAGAAGCACCATTATCCACAAAGACCCTCTTAACCGGGCTATTTCCTATTATCGGTGTTATGACCAGCGGGTCGTCATGGGGAAACTTCACACCCTCTAGGTCGGAATCATCAAAAGCCAATGTTACTTCTGTCCTGGCCCTCTTCGGGGCTTCTCCAACAATATGCATAACCTCCCTAGTATATGCCTTTCTGGAATTTTTGGACAATCCAGCAGCAGTTGGACCTCCAAAGATCGTGTTTATCACTGGCCCTCGAGGGCATCGCGGTCCTCCAAAAATTGCATTTATAACCGGCCCTCTGGGTTGGGGATTCCGCCCCTGATCGTCTTGGTCCCTCCTACGATCCTCAAAGTTCTTCCTTCCATTATTATTCCTATCCCCTCCTTCTCCAGTGTATTTGTTCAATCTTCCTTTTCGAATGAGGAACTCAATTTCATCTTTCAATTGCCTACACTCATCGGTGTCATGGCCAACATCTTTGTGAAACCTGCAATACTTGCTCTTATCTAGCTTGGCAGGATCAGCCTTCAAGGGCTTAGGCCAGCGAACATCTCTGTCTTTCTCAATCTCCATCAAAATCTGACTTCTAGGAGCATTAAGCTTAGCGTATTCAGTGAACTTTTGCCCAGGTCCTCCCTTCTTGGGGGTTGAATCAGGGTTTTGTTCGGTTCTAGGATATTTGTCCTTTGCAATATATTCTAAATCAGTTTTTCGCTTCTTGCCTCCAGTGGGCTCATTACTTACTACGGTCTTCCTCATGCTTTCTTCAACCTTGATATACTTCCCTGCCCTCTCTTAGAGTTGCAACATGTTTTCAGGGGGACGTTTGGCCAAGGACATCTTGAAAAACTCATCCATGGTTCCTTGTTGTAGTGCTATCATGGCTACCTTATCATCAAGGTCTGGGACTTTTAAAGCCTTCTTTGTAAAACGATTCAGGTAATCTCTCAAGGATTCCTTAGCTCCCTGCACAAGACTCATAAGGGATGCTGAACTTTTCTCATGGACTCTTCCACTGATGAATTGCTTAATAAAAGCCTGACTTAATTCTCTGAACGATCCAATAGAATTTGGGGGCAGGCGACTGTACCATCTTTGAGCCATACCCGACAGGGTTTGAGGGAAGGCCCGACACTTTATAGCATCATTCACGGGTTGCAGCAGCAGTGCATTAGAGAATGTCCTAACATGATTAGCGGGGTCTCCCGTGCCATCATAGGCTTTGATAGTGGGCATCTTGAATTTCCTTGAGATATGGGCATTCATTATCTCTTCTGTGAAGGGTGGAGTTGGATCATCAGGATCTCCAAGGGGAAGGAGATTGCTTGGATCAGTTCTTGGGACAACAGCCCTTCTTCTTACCGGACCATCCAGGTCTATGACAGGAGGAGGATTTCTCCCCCTAGGAGGTATCTGGGGTCTGGTGGCCTGGTGAGCCTCCAAATCACTGCCTCAGCCTTTGGATTTCAGCCTCATGAGCCCTGATCCTTTCCTGCACTTCTTGGGGATTCGCCCCTGGGGTGCTTTGGGGGCGTTGCCTTCCATGGGCCATTGGCTCTTTTCCAGGACGCCTCCTTCTCGGGGCCACTTCATCATCCGAAGATTCGGAGTCTCTCTCAGTATAAGGACCAGAAAATTCCCGATCCTCAGGAATAGGACCCAAACCTCGTATATAGGGGGGTGACTGCCCTCGTGCTTCACCTCGCCCAGCATATCCGCTTCCTCCAACCTCAGGGCGAAGGGGCATCCCATAAGGGGGGTTAGTAGTAACAACAGTTGAATATTCATACCCGACGGGTCGAGAATTCACAGGTATATGTACTTGTTGAACTTGAGGATTCGTACCTTATATAGTCGGGGGAGTTGTCCCTTGTGGCTGAGGTTGAGTTGCCCCTATCTGGGCTTCCCCCTGAGTAGATGCATAAGTTGAATGGGGAGGAACCTCCACGGTTGATAAAATCACCTGGGTTGTCTCTGATGGTGTTCCTTCCTCTAGAGCTCCAATTGTTCTCCGTGTTCTCGCCATGGTTGTTGTTGCGTATTCCCACAGATGGCGCCAAATGTTATGGATAAAAAACTAAGGTTATTACTTGCTGTATTTATTACTAAGATTCGGGAGCTCAAGGCTTTTATTGGCTGCTCTCGTGTTTCGTGGCTCGATCTACCTTTACGAGATGCCTACGTATCTCTGTGAATTAGAGAATCAAGCCAAAAAACGTAGTTCTGATTGGTGGGGGTGAGACCCCTTATATAGATGTTGGGAGTCCTTGAATTGGACTTGGTATAGGAGACTTGGTGGGCAAGTCTCATAATTAGAATGGACTTTGGAGTCCTAGATAGTAGGAAACTGATTCCTTATCCTTTTAGGTCCCCTTGAGGCTAATCTCCAAGGATTTATATCCTTATCGGGACTCTTCTCAACATCTGATTTTTCCCTTATTAATTAATTACGAAATTAATTAATAATCAGGGCTTTTGGGCCTTTTTTATTCCATCAGGCCTGATCTGGTCCATCAGGCTTAACCTTTCTGGTCTGAGTATCATATATCTTTTTATTGGGCCTAGCAGCCCACAGTTTGTACAATTAATGCAGTATTTAATTATACAATCATAATTTATTTATCCCTATCACACGTCTTGCTTAATTCTTATGATTGATGTTTCTGAATGAATGTCATGTATTCTTAATACAATGCTTACTTATTTCAATGTCATGAATGCATCTCTTACTACTTGCATTAATTGTAGAAAAATCATATTTAAGATTACAATAGGGCAAAGACTGCTAGTCCTCCTTATGTAAGGATGGAATTATTTTTCTCCTAGCCTAGAGACAATTTTGTCAAGGATATCAATATGGAGAAAATGGTCAGTCAAAGATAAGAATTAGCATGATAAGGTTGTAGCTGTTGTTATCACTGTTAAAAGTAAAATCTCTAATCCATCTTGACCCAAACAAGATAAGTTTGGTACCAAGACTGTTAATCCATTTGTGAGTGCTGGACATGATAGGTTAATTGATTCATATGTATTCTTGGTAATTTATACTCAAGGCATATGATCAAAGAAAGAGCCTCACAATCAAATGTGATTGACAAAAGAAATTTTGTCAATAATCTTTGGAGATGACAGCGAAGGTTTTTATTACGAGACAAAGCTATGCAGAAAAAGGAATGTCGTCATGGATTCAACAATTGGTATCGCTGATAACAAATAATTATTGGTGTCACTGATAATAATTAGAAGCATCTATCTTGTTGGAGAATCAAAGCACAAATCTTCCTATCAGGCAGTTCTATATCAAAGGACAAAATGTCAATTTAACAAAAGGAGTAGTGTTTCATTCCAAGCAGGAAGATTGAGAAGCTTACTATTGTTAGATTAAGGAAATGATATGCTCGTAGCTAACCTAAAATCTTAGGAAAAGGTGAAGTCAATGGTTTCTACTGTAAAGCTTCATCTGACAAAAGTTTAGCCAGGATGTAATATCCAGGATATATCGTGTAATTATTTTTATCAATAAATAAATATTATATATTTATTATATGAATTTTGGTGAATTATCTGTTAAGTGGTATTTGTGTTTGGATGTTTAACTATGATAAAATTTGAGTATTTTAATTTTTATATGTCCAAAATAAAGTGTAGATAAATGTGATATTTTTGTATTAATTTTTTTGTTGTTATATGATTTTATAAATGATTTATGGATTTAATAAACTATTTTTCCGAATATTTATAAACTATTTTGTATAATCGGGAACCAACCGACTTCAGCCATTTTTACGTTTTTGTAACCCGGAAGTCTCGGTAAAACTCCTTTCTAACCTAATTGCAATATTCCGAGCATTTTCCATGTTTTGACTTTTTCAATCCAGAGTACGGTTTTTCTGTGCGGGTCCCGACGCAAAATTTTCGGTAAATCGATAAAACCCATACTTTTTCAAAATGGGATATTTTGATTAAACTATTATATTATCTTCTCGTAATTCATGTAACCAAAGCGCTGAGACCAAGTCTGTATTTATAAAATGTGTAGTTTTGGATAATTATCCTAAAACCGATACCAATTTGGATCTATTTTATCAAATAAACATTATATTTTATATCCGATATAATCCAACGGGGTACCAATATTCCGTAAATATAAATAGCATTTACCATATTTTATTTTGTACAGATAATCATTTGCAATCAGTAAAATATATAATTTTCAAAGAAAATCCATATATTCATAATAGTTCTTCGTAATCAAACCCAAATTTCAAGGCATTATTGATATCCGATTTTAGAGTTCAAGTAACCGAATCGAAGGTCTTGGAGAGTACTATCATATTCAAGAACCTATTTCACTGTATCTTTCAACTGATCAGACAACATATACTTTCTCTTGATAGTAAACTTGTTGAGCTTTCGCTAATCAACACATAATCTTATGGTTCTATCTTTCTTATTAATAATTAATATTGGTGCACCTCATGGGGTACATTAGGTATATTCGCTCCTTCTTCTAACAACTCTTGCAATTGCTTTGCTAATTCCTTTATCTCAATTGGTGTCATTCTGTATGGGGCCTTAGACAGTGGTTTTATTTCATTTTCTAAGTCAATCGCGAACTTAATTTCTCTATTTGGAGGAAGTCCTGGTAACTCATCTGGAAATATGTCTTGAAACTCATTTATTACTATAAAATCTTCAAATTTTGCTGGCTCCTGACTTCTATTTATCACATATTCACTATAGTCCTCATATCTTTACCATGGTAACCTTTTAATTTGAATTATCGTTAAAACTTCTTTGCTTGCCTTCGACCTCTAACCATTATCATATTCTCAATCTGGCATCTTTAGAATTATCTTGTTATCATGACAGTCTATCTGAGCATTACGCTTCAATAATCAGTTCAATACCTAGAAAAATGTCAAGTCCTCTTGTCTTAAATGGTATCGATTCATCACAAACTCATTGCCAGAAATCTCAATTTTTACCATTGGTACTCTCTTGTTTAATATTTATATATTCTTGATTTTCTAGTTTTATAGTCATGATCTCATTTAATAATTCAATAGGGTAATTCAACTTATCGACAAAACCTTGAAAAATAAACGATCAAGTTGCTATCACATCTACCAATACTTTAACACATAAGGTATTTATAATACTCATTCATGTCGTCATATCTGTATTCTAAATAACATATTTCACTAACATATCGTAAACTCTTGTCCTTGGAGACGTATTCCTTATCGGAGTAGATTGCCTTAATTCCTAGCGCATCCCTGATTGGGGCTGGTGATTTACAATCCTCGCCATAGGCTCTGATTTTCCCATACTTGAAACATGCAAATCCAATGCTGGAACTTTGTCTGCTTGGTTCTTGATAGATTGATTTTATTTGGAAAACTTTTGTAAAGAACAATAATGCAGTAAAATAATTCAAAGGATTCATACTTCAATAAATTTATAGTTGAGAAAGAAAGAATGAGTAATGATTTGAATATGAATGAGACAACCACATTGGTACTTAAGATGGCCAGTCTTTCATACTGTATAGCATACAGCTCATGATTAGGTGCCGTCCCACCCGACACTTCGTCATTCCGACAAAGTGTCTTACCATAACACTGTTTGTCCCAATCAGAAAGCAAAACATGAGGGAACAATAAATTTGAAAGGAATGCAAAAAAAAATTGTTCCTTATCACTTCGTAGATCTTATAATAAAAGAAGTTCATACTTATTCAAGAGTCAAGAAGAATATATATTGTAGTATTGTTGGAAAGAACGATACCGTTAGTCACTATCCGCATTTCACTTATATATACCTTCATAGCTCATTTGATCAATAGATCCCATTCTGAATCATATAACGACTTCAGAAAATGCGTTTAAATTCCTTCATATATTAAGCACTATGATAGATTCTTGCTTATTAAGTCTTGTGTCTTAGCATCGTACCCGCGCGTATAATATTTAACAATGCGATCGTAATTGCGCTCTTACATGATAACTTCAAGTTTCATCTTTGCAACTTAGAATAACCACTTGTCATTCAACATATCGATTATTTGTTAATAATGTTCTTCCTTTAGAAGAGTCTGGAAATTGACTCATCCTTCTTCGATCATGCTCAGGCTTCATTTAAATCAATGAATTCTTTAAACTCTAATAGTCTCAGAAATTGGATGAATAGTTTCTCCGTATGCTGATTCTGTTGTTAGTCTTATCAAACAAAATTTGCACTATTCTGTTAGGAATAATCAAACTTCTTCATAATTGCGGGTTACTTTGTCCTCTGAATTAACAATACTAAGTCCGGAACAAGTACCCTTCCAGGTAATCCGGGTCTTCTTAACAAACAAGAAACTCAAGTAGTAACTTGAAAACCGATGTTTAAAAGTTATTTTATTAAAAACTTATTTTGTTAACAGGAGGTAATACAGTTAATACTGGTGGAAGAACAAAGTGCAAATCAAATCTGGGTAAAAAATGACGATCCTCGAACAGAAGGCTCTGAATGATCAGATGATACAAGGAAAATATGATCTGCCATTGTCGTTATCTGGAAATCATATTGTATAATAAGAATCTCGAATCGCAATACGAATCGTACAGAAAACTTATTATACAGTCGCACTCAATCTCACGACGTCCTATATTTCTATTTCCTATTCCTAATTTATAACCCTCTACCCAATCCCGACAATCTAGGCTTGTTTCAGTGACTTATAACCTGTAGCTCTGATACCAACCTGTGGCGCCCTCCAAACCGGGATCAGAAGTTTGGGGTGCACAACACAAACACACAATATATAAACCTATATATGAAATATTATTCGCAATGACCCTGCTTTACACAATCACGGATCGCAATAGGTTAAAGTATGAAAACAAGCCACAACCTTAACTTTTATTAAATCAGCACCAAATCCCAACTAGTTTAACTTACACTCGGTAATGATATTTATTCTTACAAGTTTGCACAACTCAACTATAATACAGAGCTTCTGCTGGTTCGATTCAACTCGTCCTGGAATCCTAGCTCACACATTGGACTGGGAAACCTTGCTATCAATCATTTCCATTTTAACTGTTGAATACATAAACAGATTCGCAAGAGTGAGCTAACTAGCTCAGCAAGTAATAATAACAATAACTGAGGTTAAATAATGATCAAACGAGATGATTTAGAGGAATCAAGTTTCTTGTTAAACATTCATTACAATTGGAAATTCATTTTAAATTTTAAAACTAAGGTTAGGCTGCTGATCAGTCACGCACTAACCCCGAGCAAGGCACACGGCTCTGCTCTATAAACTGGATCCAAGGCACACATTAGCCTAATTCGACCACAAATCTGGTCTGACCACGGATCTGGTCCACATAAAGAAAACTATCCAATTTTAAAATAGTTCAATATGATAAACAATATAACTCAATAAAACAAGATCATAATCAATAATGATAAAACATTTGAATAAAAGCGTAATGCAATTCATGAGTATCACAAGGGTATATCAAGGTATATATGAGGAATGGCTTCTAGTCTGTAGGAGAATCAGGTATTTAATGAACAATGATTTTACAAGGTTTAGTCCTTTGATATTATAAGGTATGATTGAGTTTAAAGGTTTATATATGTTCAAGCAATTTTGTTCTAGTATTTGGTGTATGGTGGTTATGTATTTGTGGAGTAGTATTGTATTTGTGTGGTTTAGTATATGGAAAATCGACAATGGATGGTTTACAAAGAATAAGTATTATAGCTCAAAGATCAAGTGATGTGATCAGGATTTAAGGCTAAATGATTCAAAGTACTTACAATGTAAAGCAGAACTTATTTTGAATATTAACAGTATGTCACGAGAGAGTTCAGAAATATTTGCAATATATCTCGAGAAAGGTCCAGAAGTACTTGCTTTATCACTAATGATTCCAACTTCATTTTTACTTGTCTAATGATTCTATTCAACAACCACTTGGCTACTTTTCTATGCCTCGCTTCTATTCACTGATCACTTGCTTTATTTTTTACGTATCGATTTCATTTTCTGATCACCTGCTTCCTTTTTCTATTCCTTGCTTACTCTTCTAGGCATCATAAGTATCTATCAATATTCATCTCACATTATCTAATTGTCACATAGACGTCATAAGGTTTTATCTACCCTCCGTTCCACCCAAATCCGATTTACGGATTGAAAGTTACGATTGAAACAGTCAAACGATACATATATACGCATATAACACATTAATTAGATAACATATAGCACATATCATGTAAGATATTCGATGAAAATACTTTTCCAAAGAAGATTTGATGTCAAAATGATTTTTTGGATATTTAATACGAATTTTTAAACATTTTCCAAAATTAAAATGGGTCGTTGATTCATTTTAAAACAATAAATAGGGTTTGATTAACTGAATATGGATTTACAATCATCTTATAATTATTATCGAGACTTGAAAACAATTTAAAATAATATTTTAAAGTTCGAAACTATTTTTCATAATTTTTAAATCGAAAGAAATAATTAAATCCAATTAAATAATCAATTAAAATTATTTAATAACTAATTACATTAATAAATTAAATATAAATCCTATTTCTGAAAATAATTAAAATAGAAATCTTAATTTTATAAATTTTAAAAACTAAAGTACTGATTTTGCAAGACAGGGAAACTTCAGGGGGGTCAAATTGAAGTTTGCCCTTGTCGTCTTCCCCGTCCATAGCTCCGGTGGCCGCCGCCATTAACGGCGGCCACCAAGATTTTCCGGCGAGTGAAGATCAACCCAGAAACGTGCCAAAATAACAGTGTATGATCTTCTTGACATCAGGAACACATCTGCAACCTCAAATCATTCAAACACTTACTGAAACGACCGGAAAATTCATCGGAATTTTCCGCCGCCGCCTACGGTCGATTTTCTGACCAAGACTTTCCCGTTATCGTCTATTCATGCCACTAGTACCAATCGACTCCCCTTTCAACGATCTATCTATTGGTGCAAATAATTCAGTCTAATAACCCCTGGGGAAGAAACCCCCAAAAATTAATTGCAAACATTCAAACGGCTATAAACCCTAATTTCCAATTCCGAGAATCAAACACATATTTGAGCATGTTACTGAACTCCAAATTCAACATATGATATACCACAATGATCAGGAAGAAATGATTTACAAGATTTAACCATCAAATCACACAAACAACATCAAGAACAAAAATTCATATTTTAATCCAAAAATAATTCAAAATTAATAAAAATTATAGAAAAATAACATTTGATTCTGCAGGTGTATGGATCACAGATTCTGAAAGTACTCTTCAAGACCTTCGATTCGGTTACTTGAACTCCAGAATCGGATATTGCTAACGCCTTTAAATATAGGTTTGATTATGAAGAACACTATGAATATACTGTATTTTCTCTGATAATTATATATTTAACTAACTGCAAATGATTTTCTGTACAAAATAATATACGGTAAGGGCTATTTATATTTACGGAATATTAGTACCCCATTGGATCATACCGGATATAAAATAGTACGTTTATTAAATAAAACAGATCCAAAACTGATACCGGTTTTAGGATAATTATCCAAATCTATACATTTTATAATTGCGGTCTTGGTCTCATCGATTTGGTTACACATAGTACAAGAAGATAATATAATAGTTTAATAAAAAGATCTCGTTTCTCGAAAATACGGGTTTTATCGATTTACCGAAACGAATTTTGTATCGAGAATATTGCGCCAGGACTCGCACGAGGAAAACCGTACTCCGGATCGAAAAAGTCAAAACATGGAAAATGCTCGGAATATTGCAATTAGGTTAGGAATGAGTTTTCCCGAGACTTCTGGGTTGTAAAAACGTAAAAACGGTTTAAGTCGGTTGGTTCTCGATTATACAAAATGGTTTATAAATATTCGGAAAAATAATTTATAAGATCCATAAATCATTTATAACACCATATATCATCATAAAAATTAATAGAAAAATATCACAATATCTATATTTTCTTTTGGAACTATAAAAATTAAAATACTCAAATTATATCATATTTACACATCCAAACACAGATACCACTTAACAGATAATTCACCAAAATTCATATAATAATCACATAATATTTATGTATTGATAAAAATAATTACGCGATATATCCTGGATATTACATTTCCAGTTAAGAAGAAACCTATTGGTAGAGAGGATCCCCAATCAAGTGTGCGAGCTAGTTGGGATTTGGAACGTTTGTAATATAAGTAAGTTGTGGCTTGTCTACATACTTTAACCTGTTGCGATCCTTGGATGAAGGTAAGTAGGGTTGCTGCATATATTATTATTATTATTATCATGAGCAGGTATATATATTGTGTGTGTGTGAATGTTGTGAACCCCAAACTTCTGACACGGGTTTGGAGGGCGTCACAGGTTTGGTATCAGAGCTACATGTTATAAGTCACTGACACAAGCCTAGATTGTTGGGAATGAGTAGATTGTTAGGATTAGAAGTAAGAAATAGAAAGATAGAGCGTCGAGAGGTTGAGTGCGACTTTATAATAGGTGTTAGTATGATTCATTTTGTGGTTAGAGATTCTTATCTTGTGATATGATTTTCAGATAGCAGCGATGGCAGATTCATTTATTCCAGTACCAGCTGATCATTCTGAGCCTTCAGTCGGAGGACTGTCATCATATCCACGTCATGTTCTTCCTCCGGTGTTAGCTATACTACCTTCTATTGCAATGGTTGTACCACTACGAGCTATTCTACCTCCTAGTATGAGGCCACCTATCCGAGGACCCCCACCTGTTGATTCTGACTCTACTGGGCATTCAGTTACGGGTTTACCTTTTCAGTTTTCTCCATACCATGTTCTTTACCATCAGTTTGAGGCTTGCCTTATTGAGCAGCAGCATCTACGAGGATAGATCCAGGATTTACTACGTATCATGCATACCAGAGATATCGGGAATGGTGAGAGGCAGCTTAGAGAGAGGATCTAGGTGTTTCGGAGAGCAGTTGTTGTGAGGATAGCTAGAGCTACTCACGAGGATATTACCCCTGACTTTCTTGTGGAGTGGGCTAAGTGGGTTTTAGAGGAGCTTGAGGAGATCGGAGGTCCAGATTTGCCATGAGTTGGACGACAGAGATGCAGAGACAGATGCAGAGACAGAGATGTTGAGACAGAGTTGATGTGGTAGCTTTTATATGTACATTAGTGTGTAGTATGTATCGGCGGACTTTTGGCTTGTATGTCTAGACTAGACTTGCTGATTAGTGTGTAGGCTTGTTGTACCCTTTTTCTTTTGCTGAAGCATTTTCACGCTTGTACTACCAAAACTTTAATATATATCAGTACCTTTTTCTTTTCCAGCATTGTCATTTACATCACTGCACTTGTTTTATCTTAATTTATTTACTGCACCAGTTATAAACTCTTGTGATACCATGTACCCTATCCCCTTAACTGTTTACATTATGTAAAGAAGCATGCAATTTACTTAGTTCAACTATTACAAATGTTTTTAAAAAAAAAGATATTTTTATTTTATAAAAACTTTTCATAAAAAGGATTTGATTTAAAGGCTAAATAAGTTGTTTGATTCTTTATAGAAAATACCTCCCAGAAGAAATACCCGTTCTACCAACCAGAATGAAGAAACCAACAACAACAACCAAGACAACAATAACCAGAATGTAAATCCAAGTCCTATATAACCAACAGTAGCCCAGATTCTCCAGATCTTGGCTCAACAAACAATCAACCTGACTCAAAACAGCAAAGACAGACCAATCCTCTGGTAACTTTTAAGACTTTTCAGGCGGTGAATCCACCGGAATTCAAAGGCTCTTTAGATCCGATTGAAGCGAGAGTTTGGTTAAAGGAGAAAGAGAAGTTATTTTATTTGGTTAAGGTGAAAGATGAACAGAAAGTTGAGTTTGTAAGTTATTATTTCAAGAATGAAGCCACCTACTTATGGGAGACTGTTAAGACATTGGAAAGTACGGATGTTATTACTTGAGAAAGATTCAAGGAGTTATTTCTAGAGAAGTATTTTCCTCAGTTTGTTCAGGATCAAATAGAATTGAAGTTTCTGGTGTTAAAACAGGGAAATATGTCAGTAGCGGACTATGAAAGTAAGTTTGAAGAATTGTCAAGGTTTGTACAGTCGTATGTGGATAATGATAGGAAGAAAACTAATAGATTTCAGCAGGGTCTTAAGCCATGGATTAGAGGAAATGTAGCCATATTTGAATTGGACACGTATGCAGGAGTTATACGGAAGGCTATGATTGCTGGGATGGAGAGTGAAATGTCACAGAAGGAGAGAGAGAGAGTAAGAAGAGGAAGTTTGAAGAAAATGAAGGACAGTCACAAGTAAGGAAGTTTCCAAATTTTAACTAAAAGAAAGGCAAGTTTCATCCAGGGAAAAATTTTAATTTTAAGAAGCAAAATGCAGGTGACGGAGGACAAGGCAACCGTCCAGCCACTGGGAACCAGCCAAACTAACAAAGGATAACTTTACTTGATTGCCAGGTATGCGGAAAGAAACATGGAGGAGTTTGTAACAAGTTGAATGTGGTTTGTTATAGATGTAATCAGAAAGGGCACTATTCAAAGGAGTGTCGTAATCAGCCAGCCAGAGAGCCAGTAAATAAGGACCAGCCTATTCGGAATCCCGCAGTCAAGGTTCCGGTAATTGGATTTACATGTTTTAAGTGCGGAAAGCCAGGACATATATCAAGGGATTGCAAGACATCATCCCCAGTTAGTAATGTATTGATAATCATAGGATCCACTCCAGTAGTAAATGAGCCTCCTAGAAAGAGAGTTTTTGACATGTCTGAAGGACGCTATCCAGGACACTGACATTGTGACAGGTACGCTTATTGTGAATTCTTTATGTGCCAAAGTGTTAGTAGATTCGGGAGCAACTCGATCATTTATTTCTTACAATTTTGTTAATAAGTTAAATTGTCCAGTTGAATGGTTAAATGAAATAATGACTGTGGAACTAGCAAATCAAGAACGTGTATCTGTTAATCAAGTATGTGTGAACTTTGAGATTGAAATTTCTGGTAATAAATTTTATGTGGATCTGATACCATTTAAGTTAGGAGAGTTTGACATTAATTTAGGAATGGACTGGCTATCTAAGCACGATGCTCAGATAGACTGTCGTATAAAAAGGTAATTTTGAAGACGCCTGACGAGAAAGTAGTAACGTTTAAAGGTCAGAGGCAAACAAAGAAGTTCCTAACGATGATTCAAGCTAGGAAGCTACTACAACAAGGATGTGAGTATTTTATTGCTTACGTGATTGATAGAAATCAGGAGCCATCAAAATTTGAAGATATTCCGGTAGTAAATGAATTTCCAAATGTGTTCCCAGACGAGTTACCAGGACTTCCTCCAGATAGAGAAATTGAGTTTACAATTCGACTTAGCACCTGGAATGGAACCAGTATCCAAATCCCCGTATAGAATGGCTCCCATTGAAATGAAGGACTTAACGAAGAAGTTGCAAGAGTTGTTAGATAAAAGAGTGATTAGACCCAGTGTGTCCCCGTGGGGAGCACCGGTATTATTTTTCAAGAAGAAGGATAAAAGCATGAGATTATGCATCGACTATCGGGAGCTCAATATACTTACAATCAAGAATAAGTATCCATTACCTCGAATCGATGATATGTTTGACCAGTTGAAGGGATCCAAGTATTTTTTTAAGAATGATTTGAGATCCGGATATCACCAAATAAAAATTAAACCAGAAGATATACTGAAGACGACTTTTAGAACAAGGTACGGTCATTATGAATTCTTAGTGATGTCTTTTGGATTAACCAATGCCCCAGCAGCGTTTATGGACTTGATGAACAGGATTTTCAAGGAATATTTGGACAAGTTTGTCATTGTATTTATAGATGATATTTTGATTTACTCGAAGTTAGCAGAAGACCATGCAGAGCATTTAAGGATATCTTTGGAAATTTTAAGAAGGGAAAAGTTGTATGCTAAATTCTCAAAGTGTGAATTTTGGCTCCAGGAAGTTCAGTTCTTAGGACACATGGTCAGTAACGAAGGAATCAAAGTGGACCCAGTAAAGATTGAAGCTATTACAAATTGGGAAATGCCAAAAACACCAACAGAAGTGAGAAGTTTCTTGGGATTAGCGGGATATTATCGATGATTTGTTCAAGATTTTTCAAAGATTGCGACGCCTTTGACGAAGCTTACCAGGAAAAATGAGAAGTTTATATGGAACGAGAAATGTGAAGAGAGTTTTCAAGAATTGAAGAAGGGATTAATCACGGCACCTGTTTTGTCACTTCTAGATGATCAAGGAAATTTTGTAATCTATAGTGATGCTTCTCATAAGGGATTAGGTTGTGTTTTGATGCAGCACGATATAGTCATTGCTTATGCGTCTGGGAAACTGAAACCTCATAAGCAGAAGTATCATACTCATATTTGGAGCTAGCGGCCATAGTATTCACTTAGAAGATTTGAAGACATTATTATATGGAGAAAGATGTGAGATTTATATGGAATATAAAAGTTTGAAAGACATATTTACGCATAAGGAACTCAACATGAGACAGATAAGATGGTTGGAGTTGGTCAAGGACTACGACTGTACGATTAACTATCACCCAGGTAAAGCAAATGTTGTGGCAGACGCGTTAATCCGAAAGGAGAAATTGAACGTGTCGACAGTACCAGAAGAGTTATACAAGGAATTTCAGAAATTAGAATTGGAGGTCAGAATTTGCAAGCCTAATGAAGCAAAGATGTATGGTATGACTTTTTAGCCAAAGTTGTTAGAAAAGATAAAGAAGTGTCAGGAAGAAGTGATGGATCAAGATATCAATCGTTTGGTAGGAGAGGAGTTGTGTACTCAAAAGGATGATCAAGGTATTCTCGGGTTTTCTTCCAGAATTTTTATTCCACCAGTGACAGAGTTGAAGAACGAAATTTTACAGGAAGCTCACAATTCAAGGTATTCAATCCACCCAGGGAGTACCAAGATGTACAGAGATTTAAAGGAAAATTATTGGTGGCTAGACATGAAAAGAGAAATTATGGAATGGGTTAGCAAATGTTATATGTGTCAGAGGGTCAAGGCAGAGCACCAGAGACCAAGTGGACTATTACAACCATTAGAGATTCCAGAATGGAAGTGGGAGCATATTTC
Source organism: Apium graveolens (assembly GCF_009905375.1). Classification (NCBI taxonomy): domain Eukaryota; kingdom Viridiplantae; phylum Streptophyta; class Magnoliopsida; order Apiales; family Apiaceae; genus Apium; species Apium graveolens. Next base: position 234,716,781 of record NC_133649.1, on the reverse strand, counting down.
TATAAACTTTATAGTCGGATTACTAAGGACAAAAGTGAACCACGATGCCATTTGGGTTATAGTGGACAGATATACTAAATCAGCTCATTTTCTGTCAATTAATGAAAGGTTTTCATTGGACAGTTGGTTCACATGTATCTGAAAGAAATAGTAGTTCATCATGGAGTTCCTGTGTGTTACAACTCGCATTTCCAAACTATTAATTCTAAATCAAAACTAATACGAAATCCAAGTATTAAACTGAAATTCTATTACAATGGTGACAATACGAACGCGCAGCTAACGGAAGTCCAAAAGTCAATCTACTCCAATTCTAAGTCCTCGAAACTCCAATAATATCCAACTCGAAACTCATAGGCGAAACCTGAAATATTAAAAGGATAAGCTACAAAGCCCAGCAAGTACAAATTGACTTACTATTTAACCGGAAAATAATGGGTGTTTTAATAAATAAAAAATTTCCTCAGTCTTGATCTATAATACTAAACGAAACGATAATTCTTATAAAATACCACAGTCTTGATCTACGGCCACACTTTGCCAGTAGCCGACATCTAATTCTTATTCTTATTCTTAATACCACACTTTCCCAGTGGTCGGCATCTATAGTTCAATAATTACGCGCCCTTAATAGGTATCTAAAGTTGCACACTTGTGCGCCTACTAAGGGTATCTAAGGCTAGTTCCGGAATTATAGCGTAAATTACGAACGGGTTCGAAAACGTAGAGACTAGGTTTCAAAAGATTCCCGTGTCTTATTTCTTATACAGTTCGAAACATAATTCTTATATCTTATACGAAATTCGAAAATTAGAGTATCAAAACTTTTCCGAAAATAAAAGTAAGTCAAAAAGTACTTACCTTAAAGCCTGATCAGATCTGAATATATCATTTTTGACCCTCTAAATGACAATATATTGTAAAACGCAAAACACGAAAGTTGTACAAAATGAAAAGATTTATCCGAAAAGTCCAGGATCATTGAATTCTGACTTACGATGAATTTCCTACGAATTTTACAAGACTGCTGAATTATGCTGAGAAGAGCCCTACGAATTTTATAATAAAAACGAGAAAAAAAATAGGATCTATTTATAACGATACAAAACCCTATTTATTAACCTACAAGTTATCCATATTAGAATCTGATCCAAAGTTTAATCCCATTACTCTAATTCAATTTTAAATCCTAGTCATTATCAAATTTTAATCCTTTTATTCTATTATTCAATTATTAATCTAATTCTAAAAATGACGGGATATTACATACTACCCTCCTTAAAAAGAATTAGATCCCAAATTCACAACAGTCCTATACATCTACCACCTCTAATATCCTATAGGTCAAACTTAACTATGGTCCACAGGATCGATACCTAGGGAATGTACTAGTCTCATGCCTAACACAATCCTAAGGACAGCCTGTTCTTGATACCAACTGTAACAGCCCGCACTTCCGGACTATTAATTCTAAATCAAAACTAATAAAAAATCCAATTATTAAACCAAAATTCTATTACAATGGTGACAATACGAACGCGCAGCTAACGGAAGTCCAAAAGTCAATCTACTCCAATTCCAAGTCCTCGAAACTCCAATGATATCCAACTCGAAACTCTTAGGCGAAACCTGAAATATTAAAAGGATGAGCTACAAAGCCCCGCAAGTACAAATTGACTTACTATTTAACCGGAAAATAATGGTTATTTTAATAAAATATTATTTTTCCTCAAAACAATAATAATATTGTAAAACAATTTTTAAAGTAGATCCAACCCAAAGTTTTATAGTTCAAAATTCAGAATTTAAAACAGAGCAGAATTTATAATAGAGTAACACAGAACAAAATGATAATTCTTATTAAATACCACAGTCTTGATCTACGGCCACACTTTGCCAGTACCCGGCATCTAATTCTTATTCTTATTTTTTATACCATATTTTGCCAGTGGTCGGCATCTAAAGTTCAATAATTACGAGTCCTTAATAGGTATCTAAAGTTGCACACTTGTGCGCCTACTAAGGGTATTTAAGGCTAGTTCCGGAATTATAGCGTAAATTTTGAACAGGTTCGAAAACGTAGAGACTGGGTTTCAAAAGATTCTCGTATCTTATTTACTTATACAATTCGAAACAGAATTCTTATATCTCATACGAAATTCGAAAATCAGAGGATCAAAACTTTTCTGAAAATAAAAGTAAGTCAAAAAGTACTTACCTTAAAGCCTGATCAGATCTGAATATAGCTTTTTTGACCCTCTAAATGACGATATCTTAAAAACACGAAACACGAAAGTTGCAGAGAACGAAAAGATCTTTCCGAAAAGTCTAGGATCACCGAATTCCGACTTAGGATGAATTTCCTACGAATTTTACAAGGCTGTTGAATTATGCTAAGAAAAGCCCTACAAATTTTATAATAAAAATGAGGAAAATAAATAGGATCTATTTATAACTATACAAAACCCTATTTTTTAACCTACAAGTTATCCATATTAGAATCTGATCCAAATTTTAAGCCCATTACTCTAATTCAATTTTAAATCCTAGTCCTTATCAAATTTTAATCCTTTTATTCTATTATTCAATTATTAATCTAATTCTAAAAATTACGGGATATTACATACTACCCTCCTTAAAAAGAATTTGGTCCCCAAATTCACAACAGTCCTATACATCTACCGCCTCTAATAACCTATAGGTCAAACTTAACTATGGTCCACAAGATCGATACCTAGAAAATGTACTAGTCCCATACCTAACACAATCCGAAGGACAGCCTGCTCTTGATACCAACTGTAACATCCCGCACTTCCGGACTATTAATTCTAAATCAAAACTAACACAAAATCCAATTATTAAACCGAAATTCTATTACAATGGTGACAATACGAACGCGCAGCTAACGGAAGTCCAAAAGTCAATCTACTCCACTTCTAAGTCCTTGAAACTCCAATGATATCCAACTCGAAACTCTTAGGCGAAACCTGAAATATTAAAAGCATGAGCTACAAAGCCCAGCAAGTACAAACTGAATTACTATTTAACCGGAAAATAATGGGTGTTTTAATAAAATATTTTTTTCCTAAAATAATAATAATTTTGTAAAACAATTTTTAAAGTAGATCCAACCCAAAGTTTTATAGTTCAAAATTTAGAATTTAAAACAGAGCAGAATTTATAATAGAGTAAAACAGAACGAAACGATAATTCTTATTAAATACCACAATCTTGATCTACGGCCACATTTTGCCAGTAGCCGGCATCTAATTCTTATTCTTATTCTTTATACCACACTTTTCCAGTGGTCGGCATCTAAAGTTCAATAATTACACGCCCTTAATAGGTATCTAAAGTTGCACACTTGTGCGCCTACTAAGGGTATCCAAGGCTAGTTCCAAAATTATAACATAAATTATGAACGGGTTCGAAAAGGCAGAGACTGGGTTTCAAAATATTCTCGTATCTTATTTCTTATACAGTTTGAAACAGAATTTTTATATCTTATACGAAATTCGAAAATTAGAGTATCAAAACTTTTCCGAAAATAAAAATAAGTCAAAAAGTACTTACCTTAAAGCCTGATCAGATATGAATATAGCCTTTTTGACCCTCTAAATAATGTTATCTTGAAAAACATGAAACACAAAAGTTGTAGAGAATGAAAAGATCTTTCCGAAAATTCATGATCACTGAATTCCAACTTACGATGAATTTCTTACGAATTTTACAAGACTGCTGAATTATGCTAAGAAGAGCCCTACGAATTTTATAATAAAAACGAGGAAAATAAATAGGGTCTATTTATAATGATACAAAACCCTATTTCTTAATGTACAAGTTATCCATATTAGAATCTGATCCAAATTTTAAGCTTATTACTCTAATTCAATTTTAAATCCTAGTCCTTATCAAATTTTAATCCTTTTATTCAATTATTCAATTATTAATCTAATTCTAAAAATTACATAATATTACATTCTACCCTCCTTAAAAAGAATTTAGTCCCCAAATTCACAACAGTCCTATACATTTACCGCCTCTAATATCCTATAGGTCAAACATAACTATGGTCCACAAGATCGATACCTAGGGAATGTACTAGTCTCATGCCTAACACAATCCGAGAGACAACCTGCTCTTGATACCAACTGTAACATCCCGCACTTCCGGACAATTAATTCTAAATCAAAACTAATACAAAATTCAATTATTAAACCAAAATTCTATTACAATGGTGACAATACGAATGCGCAGCTAACGGAAGTCCAAAAGTCAATCTACTCTAATTTTAAGTCATCGAAACTCCAATGATATCCAACTCGAAACTCTTAGGCGAAACCTGAAATATTAAAAGGATGAGCTACAAAGCCCAGCAAGTACAAACTGAATTACTATTTAACCGGAAAATAATGGGTGTTTTAATAAAATATTTTTTTCCTAAAATAATAATAATTTTGTAAAACAATTTTTAAAGTAGATCCAACCCAAAGTTTTATAGTTCAAAATTCAGAATTTAAAACAGAGCAGAATTTATAATAGAGTAAAACAGAACGAAACGATAATTCTTATTAAATACCACAGTCTTGATCTACGGCCACACTTTGCCAGTAGCCGGCATCTAATTCTTATTCTTATTCTTTATACCACACTTTGCCAGTGGTCAGCATCTAAAGTTCAATAATTACGCGCCCTTAATAGTTATCTAAAGTTGCACACTTGTGCGCCTACTAAGGGTATCTAAGGCTAGTTTCGGAATTATAGCGTAAATTACGAACGGGTTCGAATACGTAAAGACTGGGTTTCAAAAGATTCTCATATCTTATTTCTTATACAGTTCGAAACAGAATTCGTATATCTTATATGAAATTCAAAAATTAGAGTATCAAAACTTTTCTGAAAATAAAAATAAGTCAAAAAGTACTTACCTTAAAGCCTGATCAGATCTGAATATAGCATTTTTGACCCTCTAAACGACGCTATCCTGAAAAATACAAACACGAAAGTTGTAGATAACGAAAAGATCTTTCCGAAAAGTCCAGGATCACTGAATTACTACTTACGATGAATTTCCTACGAATTTTACAAGACTGCTAAATTATGTTGAGAAGAGCCCTACGAATTTTATAGTAAAAACGAGGAAAACAAATAGGATCTATTTATAACGATACAAAACCCTATTTCTAAACCTACAAGTTATCTATATTAGAATCTGATCCAAATTTTAAGCCCATTACTCTAATTCAATTTTAAATCTTGGTCCTTATCAAATTTTAATCCTTCTATTATATTATTCAATTATTAATCTAATTCTGAAAATTACGGGATATTACATTGTGTCTATCGTATCCGATCGAGATCCAAGATTTAATTTGAGATTTTGGAGAAGTTTTCAAGAATGTTTGGGAACCAGATTAAATATGAGTACAGCTTACCATCCACAAACCGATGGCCAAAGCGAGAGAACGATTCAGATAATTGAGGATATGTTACGTGTTTGTGCTATTGATTTCAAAGGAAGTTGGGACGAGCATTTACCCTTAGTCGAATTTGCGTACAACAACAGTTACCATGCCAGCATTGGTATGCCGCCCTACGAAGCCCTTTATGGACGTAAATGTCAATCACCAGTATATTAGGATGAAGTAGGAGAACGCAAGATACTTGGCCCCGAATTGGTGCAACAAACAAAAGAAGTTGTTGAAGTAATTCAGAAATGGTTAATTGAAGCCCAAGACCAAAAGAGAAAATATGCAGATCAATCAAGAAAGGATATGGAATTTAAAGATAGAGATTTAGTATTGTTGAAAGTGTCACCGTGGAAAGGATTGACGAGATTTGGAAAGAAAAGAAAGCTGAGTCCTAGATACGTCGGAACTATTGAAATTTTGAAGTGTATCGGCAAGGTAGCCTACGAATTGACATTACCCCCACATATGGAGCACATTCATAATGTCTTTCATGTATCAATGCTTAAGAAGTATAATACAGATTCCAGGAATGTAATTGCGTACGAGCCAATAGAACTTCAGGCAGATTTGTCTTATGTAGAGAGTCCAATAGAGATTCTAGAAGAAAGAGATAAGGTGTTCACGAATAAAGTTGTAATGTTAGTAAGAGTATTGTGGAGAAACCCAAAGGTTGAAGAATCAACCTGGGAGCTAGAAAGTGATATGCAAGAAAATTACCCTCATTTCTTTTCTTAGGAGAATCTGAGGACAGAATCCTTTTAAGGGGGAAGGATGTAATACCCGGAATATATTGTGTAATTATTTTTATCAATAAATAAATATTCTGTGTTTATTATATGAATTTTGGTGAATTATCTATTAAGTGATATATGTGTTTGGATGTTTAAATATGATAAAATTTGAGTATTTTAATTTTTATATCTCCAAAATAAAATGTAGATAATTGTGATATTTTTCTATTAATTTTTATGTTGTTATATGATTTTATAAATAATTTATGGATTTAATAAATTATTTTTCTAAGAATTTATAAACTATTTTGTATAATCGGGAACCAACCGACTTCAACCGTTTTTATGTCTTTACAACCCGGAAGTCTCGGGAAAACTCTTTTCTAACCTAATTGCAATATTTCGAGCATTTTCCATGTTTTGACTTTTTCGATCCGGAGTACGATTTTTCCTGTGCGGGTTCTGGCGCAAAATTTTCGATACAATATTTGTTTCGGTAAATCGATAAAACCCGTACTTTCGAAAAAACAGGATATTTTGATTAAACTATTATATTATCTTCTCGTAATTCCTGTAACCAAAGCGCTGAGACCAAGTGTATATTTACAAAATGTGTAATTTTGGATAATTATCCTAAAACCGGTACCGATTTGGATCTGTTTTAAAAAAACATTATATTTTTTATTTGATATGATCCAACGGGGTACCAATATTCCGTAAATATAAATAGCCTTTACCGTATTTTATTTTGTACAGATAATCATTTGCAGTCAGTAAAATATATAATTTTCAGAGAAAATTCATATATTCATAATAGTTCATCGTAATCAACCCCAAATTTCAAAGCGTTATTGATATCCGATTTTGGAGTTCAAGTAACCGAATCGAAGGTCTTGGAGAGTACTATCAAATACAAGAACCTATTTCACTGCAGAATCAACCAGTATTTTTCTATATTTTTATTTATTTTTGAATTATTTTGGATTAAATTATGAATTTTTGATTTTGATATTGTTTGTGTGATTTGATGCTTGCATGTTGTAGATAATTTAATTATGATCATTTTGGTATATCATAATAGTCATTTGGAGTTCAATAACATGTTCAAAATTGTGTTTAATCTTCGAATTATGAAATTAGGGTTTATAACCCGTACGAATATTTTCAATTAAAAGTTGGGGGTTTTTGATCTAGGGTTTATTAGACTGATTGGTTGGTATGGATGTGTAGAGCTTGAAAAGAGGAATCGATTGGTGGTGGTCACGTCTACAGACGAAACCGGAGTTGGCCTGACCGGAGCAAAGAAGAACTTGTCGTCCGTCGAGTTTTCTTCGAGTTTTTCCGGCCAACTCAGGGCTTATTTGCTAAAAGTAATTGCATGATTGTGTTTCCGGTGTTGTGTAGATGTGATCTAGAGGAGATGGTGGTGGGAGTGTATCTGGAACGTGTTCTCCAGCGAGACAGGGCCGTTTTCCGGCAAGCCCTGTCATTTTTGCAGTTTAGTCCCTGAGGTTTTGGGGAAGAAACAGTTAGGTCCCTTTAGTTTCAAAAACTTGCAAACTTTGGTTTCCTTTTTAAAAAATTTTAAAAAGAATATTATCTATTTATTTTAATTTCAAAAATTCGTTTTTAATTATTAAAAATTCCAAAAATCATTATTTTAATTCCAAAAATTATTTTTAATTCAAAAATAAATTTGAAATATTTAATTAATTAATTTTAGTTGATAATTAATTAGTTAATAGGTTAATTAATTCGAATATTAATTGATTAATTAATTTATTTAATTATTAATTAATTTAATTCAAATATTAATTGATTAATTAATTTAATTAATTATTAATTAATTTTAATTGATTAGATTTAATTATTTATTTTGATTTAAAAATTTCGAAAAATAGATTCGAGCTTTAAAATATTATTTTAATTATTTTCAAGGCTCGATAATTATTATAAAATGATTTTTAAATCAGATTCCGGTATTCGAATCCTGTTAATTGTTTATAAATGATTCAACGACCCATTTTAATTCCGAAAAATGTTTAAAAATTCGTATTAAATATCTGAAAAATCATTTTTAACCCTGAATCTTCTTTAAAAAGTAATTTTATGGAATATATTACATGTTATGTGCTATATGTGATCCGATTGGTGTACTATATGGTATTGTTTGATTATTTTTATCATAACTTTCGATCCGTAAGTCGTATTTGGGTGAAACGAAAGGTAAATAGAAGCTTGTAACGAATAGAATAAAGTGAGAAAGAGTATTGATAGATGCTTGTAATGTTTAGCAGAGGAAGCGAGGCGTAGAAAAGAGAAGCAGATAGTCAGTGATTAGGAGACGGTGAACGAAAGCAAGGGAAGCGTTAGCAAATCGAGATAAGGCAAGTATTTTGAACCTTCTCAAGATATGTTGCAAGTAATCGATTATATCTATTTATATTACAAGTGCTTTGAAGCATTTAACCCTAAACCCTGATTCCAGATATTGATCCTTAAAGCGTAAGCCTTAATCTTTGTAAGCCATTGATTGTTGAATACCCAGATACGAACCACAGATATACGATATTACTCCACAAATACATACAAACTAAATACCTATCACTGAACCGGAATTTTTTAACATACAAACCTTCATACCTTATACATGAGAAGTCTAATCCTTACCACGAGACCTTGATTCTTCTTTTATCTAATTCTTTTACCGGCTGATAGCCAATCTTTGTACTTACCTTGTTGTATCCTAATGGTGATTGCAAACCACCTTATAATTGAAAACCAGTGTTGTTTATGATTCTGTTTATTGATTTACTTTATTTATTCTGTTATTTTTATAGAATTGGATTATATTATAAATATGGACCGGATTCGTGGTCAGACCAAATTGATGGTCATTTTAGGCCAATGTATGCCTTGGATCCAGTAATTAGAGCAGAGTTGTGTGCCTTACTTGGGGTTAGTGCGTGACTGATTAGCAGCCTAACCTTGGTTTTTAAAATAAAAATTGAATATCCATTTCTAATCATTGCTTATAAAGAAACTTGATATCCTAAATTATTTCACTTGATCATTGTTTAATCTCAGTATTGTCACTGTGACTTGCTGAGCTAGTTAGCTCATTTGTGCGATTCTTTTTATGTTATTTTCCAGTTAAGAAGAAACCTATTGGTAGCGGGGATCCCCAATCAAGTGTGCAAGCTAGGATTCCAGGTTGAAATGAAATAAGCTAGCTAAAGACTTTTGTAATAGTTTAAGTTTGAAAGTTTGTAAGAATGTTTTATTATTCAGATGTAAGTTAAACTAGTTGGGATTTGGAACATTTGTAATATAAGTAAGTTGTGGCTTGTGTGCATACTTTAACATATTGTGATATGTGGATGAAGGTAAGTAGGGTCACTGTATATATTATTATTATTATTATCATAAGCAGGTATATATATTGTGTGTGTGTATTGTGAACCCTAAACTTCTGACCAGGTTTTGGAGGGCGTCACACAGGGCATTAGAAGCTCTCACCCTTGAACATCAACACAAGGTACTCTTTTGTAAAAAGGGATTAGTGAGAGGACTGCCTCATCTGGAATTCAGAAGGATGAAAAATGTGAGGCATGTCAGAAAGAGGAGTCAAAGACAACATCACATCAAAGTTAAGATATACCTTAGTGATGGTGGATGACTACTCTTAATACACAAAGTTATTGTTCGTGCATTCTCAAGACAGTAAATCACAGATGGTTATTGATCTTATCAAAGAAGATCAAGCTGGAAGCAACTGTAACAGAAATGATCTTATGGTTAGATAATGGGACTGAAATTAAGAAGCAGTTCTGATTAATATCTGCAACAACAAGAACATTTTAAGACATATTCAGTACTGGGAGCTCCGTGTCATCACTTTAGAGAGCATGTCTTTTAAGTTAAAGAGTTACCAACAGAAATATTTACTAAATCACTTGTTAAAGTTAATTTTTCAAGACTGGTTTGTAAGTCTAGGATACCATTCATTGCATATTAGTTGAAAATCTCATCTGTAAGGAATTCTTAATATAAGTTCACAAGTATTAATTCTTCAATATTTAAAGGTCTTGTGAATTTATTAGTAATCCTATACCTCGTACTTAGTGCTATTATCTTGATTATCATGATGAAAATGTCATATGCATTGGTGGTAATTAGGTATTATAGCATTATATTTGAATATTACTTTAATTGATTTGAATTATGATTGTAGACAATTCCATGTCATATCAGTCTCATAATTTAAATCATATTAAAATAATATGCAGCATAGTTATTTGTATCATGTATGAATAATTGTGATACTTTTAGTATTAGTGATATTATTTGGAATTTTTGTTCTAAGTAATCAATGATCATTTATAAAATCACTAATATTAGAAGTTGAAGTATTTTCTAAGTTATGTGTATAAAACTCTCAATATTTTATGTGCTTAGAAAGTATTTCTAAAAATTACTAATTATCCAGAAAATAATTGTCATGTGTATATTTCATATATCCTACTGGTAATTATTCGAGGTTAATTATAAATATATAAGTGCTAGTATCTAACCAATAGATATTTATTATATATTATTTATTAATTATTTTAGGTAGTTTGGATTATGGAAATTGAAGCAATTCAATGATTTTTATTTGCTCCATAATTCAAACTAACTTAAAATAAATAAGCAACATGATTGTTCATAACAAAATATGTTAACAATTGATATCTAGTATATTGATTGTAACTAAACTATTATAGGTTAATTGTGAAACTTGGGTTTTTAGTGAATTTATCAACTTATATCTCCAGAATTCACTGAAATCAAAATCATGATTGTAGCATGATTAGTTCTGTGCTAATTTTTGACTTATTTCAGTTAATGATATTTAGTTAAGAGTTTAACTATGAACTAATTGTGAAGTATTAGCATTTGTGACATTACTTAGAACTCTTCTAAGTAATCAATGTTTATCCTCAATCACTTATACTAATATAGAAAGTGTAAAAATCTTTCTTAACTACAACTATGGTTGATGTGGATAATACTTCATTAAAAGTAATAATATGTTATCCAATTATAATAATTTTACACGTACTTGCAAATTCATGAATGCTTTGGTATAGAAGCAATACTTAATGATTCAAAGTATATGAAACTTACAAAATATTTTTCTAAAATTGCAAACAAGACAATGTTGGTTAATGTTGCTTTATTTATCGAACCAGAATTATTTAAAATATTACAGTTGTTAGGAGTTAACAATTTTATAATATATGAAATTGAATGCTAATGTCTATTTGATAGATAATTGATATTTAATTCATTGATATCTTATTTTATATTTAAAATGGGATGTAACATAATTATTGGTATCTAAAGTACTTGACAAGTATCAGTCAATGATATATTGTTAATATTTTGTTGCAAATAATTGTGAGATTTTAAATTCTAGTAAAATTATATGTGTTGCTATATCTGACAGATTCACTATAATTTGAAATCAGCAACATAGCCATTCTTATTAAGATTATCTTTCAATAAACAATGTTATTGATAGATTATGGAGCTTTTGACATGAATGAGTGCTTAGACTTTACCTTAAGTGATCAATGCTTTTATAAAAATTCATTCATATTGAAAGACAAAATCTTTGTTTCTATTCTTAATATTACTAGGTCATGAGTCTGTGTCTTTGTCAAATCAAAAGACATGTTTCTTTATTTTTTTATGCATAAAAACAGACTTGTGCACTCGAACAGTTTTAAGAGAAAAATCAAACTTCTTTCTATAGTGGTGATTACTTATTTCATGCAAATCTTTGTGAAATCACTATTGTACATCATTTCTTTCAAAAGATTAAATGCATAATTTTCATTCATTATAGATTCATGTGCATTATATCTATTGTTCTATATGTTTGATAATACAGTTTTAGCCTCCAATGGTCTTATTTCATTTGCTAGTCATGAGGTTGAAAACCCATAACTTCTATCCTGGACTGTAAAGAGAAACACAGGAAAAAGAATTGACCAACACTCTCTCACCACTAAAATGAAGTATGAATGAGTGTGAGGGAGAAAGTGCCTTGGTGTACCACATAAAGAAGGTTCTGAAGTCAACCTAGCAGCTCAGTCTCCTACAAAGCTGAGTAGTATTAAAACTGAGGCAACTGCTAGCCCACATACATCTTCTCAAAAATATGTACTGGATGAAAAGGCACAAAAATAGTTACTAAATTCATCCTCTCAACAGGGTGTGTCTATTGAAATTTTCCTGTTCGGTCAGGGTATCTTTTGTAGTGTCACTACCTCAAACATAAACAATTCTTGATGTACAAGGAGAGGTTACACACACAAATGATGAGTTGATGGAAATAAGATTTTCGACAATTTTACGGTGAGATTCAATTGTTCAAGGTTCTTTAACAGGCCAATTGTCTTTACAGGTGCTAGAAAAGGATACTGATCCAATAGCCATATATCAGTGGTCAGTATCTACCTCCCCAGGATTAAATCCCCTAGATGCATCTACGGATAGTGGGTCTGACATAGGTGCAGATCGGCAACTTGTTGGCAATAATTCAGATTTACATGATAAGTTACAATGAAATGTCTTCATAAACATTAGAAGGAAACTTTGATCTTTATGCTAAATTCTTTGGATCATAGTTTACCTTAAAGGGAAACTAACAACTTGTAGATTACAACTCAGATTCATCTAACGAGTCTAACAAGGATGGGGATTCGTGAACTTCCATTGCACCACTTGTGACCTCCTTCAGGATGGCTAAAGTCATTTTCCTTGCAGGTACAGTTGGATTTTGGAGCTATGAGAGGAGTGATCACTTGTGAGCATGAATGTAAACACGAGAGGAGAGAAGAGTGAAACAATTGTAAGATACACAAAACAAAATCACACACTCACAGTAAGGAAGAAAGAGAAATACCATTGTTATGGATTGAAAACTAAGGTATATGATTGTTGTATTTATTACTAAGGAACGTGAGCTTCGAGGCTCGATTTGACTGCTCTCGTGTTTCGTGACTCAATCTGCCTTAACAAGATGCCTACGTACCTTGCTGATTGCCAAGGATCAAGTTAAAAAACTGTAGTTCTGATTTGTGGGGTGAGACCCCTTATATAGATGTTGGGAGTCCTTGAATTGGACTTGGTATAGGAGACTTGGTGGTCAAGTCTCTGAATTAGAATGGACTTTGGAGTCCTAGGAAGTAGGAAGCTGATTCTTTATCCCATGAGGTTCCTTAATGGCCAATCTACAAGGATTTATATTTCCATCAGGACTTATCTTAATGGCTGATTTTTCCATTATTAATTAATTACAAAATTAATTAATAATCAGGGTTTTGGGCCTTCTTTGTTCCATCAGGCCTGATCTGATCCATCAGGCCTGATCAATGTGTTAACCTTTTGGTCTGAATATCATACATCTTCTTATTGGGCCTTGCAGCCCAAATCATGTGTAATTAATACAACATAATCATGACTTATTTATTCCCTATCATTTGCCCCCCAAATTTTGGGAAATATTGACTAGGTTTCGCAGAAGTTAAGTCCATTAGTTCCCTTACCGGGTATCGTTTTTGTATAAAGTGTGGAGAGACCTACACATTTACAATGATTTTCTTTTATTCCTTTTATTCAGGAATTATCTTAATTTTCAGGAATTTTTCCCTTAATTTTCTGGATTTTTTTCCTTTAATTCTGGTGTTTATCCTTAATTTTCTGGATTTTTCCCTTAATTCTGGGATTTATCCTTAATTTTCTGGATTTTTCCCTTAATTCTGGGATTTATCCTTAATTTTCTGGATTTATTCCTTATTTTCTGAAAATATTAACATTTTTTAGAAAATATTTTAAGGAATTTCCTTATTTTTCAAGAATTTTTAAAATTATTTTTCAGAAAACATATTTTTTCCATCTTTTTTCCTCCCTTTTTTTTTCTTTTTTTTTTGTACCTGGTTCGACCAGGAATCCTGTTCGACCAGGATCCTGGTCGAATAAGGCCTCTCACTGCCCTGGTCGAAGGAATTTCGAGGAGGATGCATTCAACTAGGAATCCTGGTCGAATTTCGGCCAGGATTTTCTCCTATATTTTTTTTACATATTTCGAGCAGGAATTTTTCGTCCAGGATTTTTCTTCCATTTCGGTCAGGATTCCATGCTTTTTGACCGAATTATCCTTCTTTCGGGTGCCCAGGTCGACAGGATTTCGACCTCAATGATTTCGATCAGGATTCCTTTGTATTTCCTGGTCGAATGGGTCTCAGCCTTGGTCAAATTAAGCCTGTTTTTCATCCCTAATCGACATGATTTTGACCTCAGGTATTTCGATCAGGAATGTGGTGTAAATTCTGGTCGAACTGGGTTAAGAGTATATTTCTTTTTTTTTTGCATATATTTTGTAATTTCCATATATTTGGATTTGGGCCCTTAATCCTGGGCTGGGCCTTTACCTTTGATTTTCAACTAATTGGGCCCTTTTCTGGGATGAAATCTTTTGGGCCAACCTCTTTTTTGGGTCTGTTTTCAGCAGCCCTCTTTTTTCTGGGCTTCAACAAAATTTTGGGCCCATTTTTCTAGGTTTTACACTTGGCCCATTGGTTTAATTGGGCTTCTTTGATCCATTTTAAATTTGGGTTGGGCCTTAACTTTCAAGCCCAATTTCCATAATATTCTGGAACATTCCAGATTATTCCAGATTTTGCCATAATTTCCCAAGATTTTTCTAAATTTTTCTGGAACATTCCAGATTCTTCCATTATTAGGCCCAAATGGGCTTTTTTGAGGCCCAATTTGCCCTACCAAGGGCTATATAAGAGTGAGGTGTGGGGTGTGTGTCTTCACACTTCTCATTTCTTCCAACTCCCAAACACTCTCCTCTTCTTCCTCCTTCCTCATCTTAGCAAATTTTCGGCCAAGTTCCTTTCAAGGTTTTCAAGTCTATCCAAGCTTTTCATTGATGGCTGACAAGAATTAATCTGAGAGAGCAGCCAAGATAGCCTCGGCTTCAAAACGAGGTAAGGATATCGAGATCCGTTCTTCATACATGTCTTTGATCGATATGATTAACACTAAGGGGGACCAATATCCCTCCACTGCACATCTCGATTCTTTTAATCATTGTAATACTTGGCACAACATTAATTTCGATAAATTAAATGCACGTTACAACGTTCTTCCTCCTCTTAGATTAGTTCCAGTTTCTGGTGGTGACCGCACTTTCCATTGGAAACCCGATACTCTTTTTATTTATACAGATGCCCTCGATGCTGGGCTTAGGTTCCCTTTTCATCCCTTCATTCCTCATCTTCTAGCTGATTTACAAATCAACCCTTGTCAGCTTCCTCCAAACGCTTGGAGGAACATTTTATATTTTATGGTTTGTTGCCTAAGGGAAGGTTTTCCCCTTTCTGTAGCTGTTTTTAGGAAGGTTTTTCAATGTTACAATAGCACTTCTAGTAATTGTGGTTGGGTTTATGTCAAACAAAGACCCAAATGTAAGCATATCTTTAACGGCGCCTCTATTCCTGACAATAACAAAAATTGGAGGAATATTTTCGTCGGGTTACGTTGGGAGAATAGCGACTGGGGCACACTATCCAGATCTTCCTTCGGGAAGGTTAGTGATGGTAGCCTCAAATCCATTCACTTAACTCCCGAGGAAACTAATATTTATAATGAGCTACCTCGGGATGACGGCACTACTACCAGCTGGACTCTCTTAGAGGAATTCTCCCTCATTCATGTGGGATTATCCTCTGTTTCTCAACAGGGTATTTTTCTTCCCTTCTCAATTTTATTTCATTTCATCCATTATTGACACCACTTATTTTGTTTTTTATCTTGTTTTGCAGCTGCCAAGGAGATCAATGAGGAAAATGTGCCCCTCGTTGAGGAACTGCTAGAATGAAGAAAGCTCGCCTTGCGGGCCTGGACACTCGAGGAAAGGCCACGGAGCCTATCTTCTTGAGAAAGCACAAGGAGCCCATGGGGGAGGCTTCAGCTGAGGGAGTTGAGGGCCACAGTGCTCCCATTACTGCTGCTGCTCCTGTTGCTGCTGCTCCTGTTGCTGCTACTCCTGTTGCTGCTGCTATAGGCGCCTTCCAGCCTCTCTGGGGATTCCGCCGAGGGGATACCGTGGTGGGATCCACCAAGCATGCCTGGGATTGGTCCTATCATGGTGTGACTCCCAAGGATTTTACTGATGTGGTTGTCACCCCTGATCTTGAGAGGATAAAGCTCATGGGTGCTCAGTCTCTAGCTTCGGTATGCCCCTTTTTTTTTTGAACTTTTCTTTCTTACTTATAGCATTTTCCTGCCATACACTTTGTTAATCATTTTATTTCAGTCTAACGCCTATTTTTAAGGCGCTGTGAGGCTAGCCGAGTCATGGAAGCGGGCTTCTGACAAGGCCGACAATGCCCTCAGGAGGCAGCAGAAGAAGTATGCTGCTCTAGAGAAGAAGTTCAAGCGTAAGGAGGAAGAACTCGGAAAGTCTAACGCCGAGCCGGTGGTGCTTCGGGCCGAGAAGGATAAGGCTATAGATAACTATCTGGACTCGGAGGAGTTTGCCCAGTCCATGAGGATAAGGGATGAATCAGTCTTCCCCGGGTTTTTTAGGACTGGTTGGGACACGGCCCTTGGGACCGTGAACGAAGCTTGTCCTGATATTAACCTGGTGGACTATGTCTGCCCTGATGACGAGGCTTTACTGCAGAGGTTCCGCACTCAAGTAGTTGTCTCGGATCACGTCCCTTAGGACCCGCTTCTTCCTCCTCCCGAGTCTTCTTCCAGGCCTGCTGAGGACGACAGCTCTTTCTCCTCCTCCGAGACGACAGAGACATCTAGCGAGAGCGGAGGGGATGACGATATGGATGCTGAGGGCACCTCAGCTCCTTAGAGCTTTTCCAGCCCTGCGTGGCTAGTTTACTTCATCTTATTTTTGAGACTTTATTTATCAAACTCTTGTAATATTTATTTGATCTATTTTATTTATCAGATTTTATGCTTGCATTTCACGCATTTGGTTTTACTTGCCTTGCCATAGAGATTCAAACATATTTTGAAAACTTTATGAATTTTCATAAATTGTTTGGGATTCATCCCTTACACGAGTCTTTAATAAACCTCAAAATAAAACTAGAACATATAAATCCTAAGCAAGCAAAGCTTCAAGGTGCTTTTCAACCTACTTGTCATCTTGACAAGTGAGAATCGTATTCAGTTGCCCTACACATAGTAAACCTTCAGGTTTTGTGCATGCCAAGTTCTCGGGACTTCAAAACCATCAATAGTCTCCAGCTTGTAGGTTCCTCTACCTTGAACACTCTTGACTTTGTATGGCCCTTCCCAATTCGGGGCAAGCTTCCCTTTCTAGTCCTACATTAGAAGCTTCTATCTTCCTCAAGACTAGGTCACCTTGTTTGAAAAACCTTTCTTTAACTCTTAGGTTGTAGTAGAATGAAGGCTTTTTCTGATATTCTACTATCTTCGCATGTGCCTCATCTCGCACTTCATCAATTAAGTCCAGGGCTAACCTTTGTCCTTCCTCATTCTCCTCAACATTGAAAGCTTGAATCCTGGGAGAGGAATGTGATATCTCCACGGGAACAACTGCTTCTGCCCCATATGCTAACATGAAGGGAGTTTCTCCGGTCGTGACTCTACAGGTAGTCCTATAGGCCCATAATATTGGAAGTATCTCATCCACCCAATTATTCCTCAATTTCTCGATCCTCTTCTTTAGTCCATCCAGGATTATTCGATTCGCTACCTCCGCTTGCCCATTGGCTTGCGGGTGAGCCACAGAGGTGAACCGTAACTCAATTTCATTTTCTTCACAGTACTTTTTGAATTCCTCATTGTTGAATTGTATTCCGTTGTCGGTGACTAGGATACGGGGAATTCCATACCGGCACATAATATTTTCCCACAGGAATTGTACAACCTGCTTAGTTGTGATTTTGGCCAAGGGTTTGGCTTCAATCCGCTTAGTAAAATAATCAATGGCTACAATCAGGAACTTCCTTTGTGCCATGGCCATGGGGAAAGGCCCCAGAATATCCATTCCCCACATAGCAAAGGGGATGGGTGAGTTGATAGAGGTCAGCATCTCGGGGGGGGTTGTCTAACAACCGGTGCATGCTTTTGACAGCGGTCACACTTCTTCACATACTTTTTGGCATCAGCCATCATCTCTGGCCAATAGAAGCCTAAACAGGTTATCTTATGAGCCAGTGCTCTGCCCCCAGGTGTTGCCCACAAATTCCTTCATGTACTTCTTCAAGAGCCAAGCGTGCCTCATTGGGCCTTAGACATCTTAAGTAAGGAACCACGTAAGATCTTTTGTACAAAATCCCATCGATCAAGGAGTATCTCAGTGCTCAAATAGCCAACTTTCGTGCTTCAGTCACATCATTTGGCAGCCAACCAATTTGAATATGGGCCTTAATGGGATCTATCCATGACGTCCCCAACCGTATAGGAGCTACAAGCTTAACATCAATGCTCCATGTCATTAAAACGCGGAAGTATACACTACCTAAACTTTCCTCTATCTCTGATGAAGAAACTTGGACAATGCATCTACCTTAGCATTTTCCTCCATTGGGATGTGCCTCAAGATGGCATTCATCGAACTGAGTCATCACAGCCCTTACTAGGCGGATGTACTTAGCCATTGTATCATCCCTTGCCTCAAACTCTCCCTTGACCTGGGATATGACCAACTTCGAATCTCCACAACTTTTAAGTTCTTGACTCTTAGTGTCCCTGCTAGGCCGAGGCCAGATATGAGAGCTTCATATTCTGCTATATTGTTTGTAGTTGGGAAGTCTAGCTTTATAGCATATTTAATCAAGAACCCATCGGGGCTTTGTAAAACTAGCCCTGCCCCACTTGAATTTGTTTTTGATGCCCCATCAAAAAAGAGTAACCAATATTCCTTCTCCTTAACGTACCTTTCTTTGTCTCCTTTATCACTTTCTGTGTCTTGAGGTATAGTATCTTCCTGCCCCCTGACTTCTTGATTGGGTATGGTACATTCCACCACGAAGTCAGCCAATGTCCGGGCTTTTATTTCCGTTCGTGGCTTGTACTTGATGTCAAATTCTCCCAATTCTATTGCCCACTTAATCAGCCTCCCACTAGCTTTGGGACTATGAATAATATTTCTCAAGGGCTGATTTGTTAGCACTTCAATTTTATGAGCCTGAAAGTAAGGACGCAACTTCCTTGAAGCCATTACCAAGGCTAAAGCAAACTTCTCAATAGTTGAATAATTCAACTCATCCCCATGCAGAATTTTGCTAACATAGTATACGGGTTTTTGGACTTTAAGTTCCTCCTTAACCAATACAGCGCTGAAGGCATTTGCTGAAATGGCCAGGTATAAGTATAAAATTTCATTCAGAGCTGGCTTGGCCAACAACGGGGCATCTTCCATAATTTTTTTAATTCTTCGAATGCCTTTTGGCTTTCCTCAGTCCATACAAAATCTTTAACCTTCTTCAAGGACTTGAAGAACGACAAGCACTTGTCCCCATATTTGGAGATGAACCACCCCAATGTAGCAACCCTTCCGGTGAGCTTTTGGACATCTTTGATAGTCTTTGGAGGCTCCATGTCCAAGATTGCCTTTATTTTATCGGGATTGGCCTCGATTCCTCTCTTGGAGACCATCAGTCATAAAAACTTTCCATATCTCACTCCGAAAGCACACTTTACAGGATTTAGCATCATTTTGTGGTATCTCAGGACCTCAAAAGCTTCCCTCAAATGGGTATGGTCAGTCATCACTAGACTCTTGACTAACATGTCATTGACATAAACTTCCATGGTCTTGCCAATAAGATCCTTGAAAATCTTATTCACCAACCTTTGATAGGTGGCTCCTGCATTCTTAACATCAAACGCCATAACAAGATAACAAAAAACACCAAAGTCAGTAATGAATGATACCTTTGGGATGTCATCCTTGTGCATCTTGATCTGATTGTATCTACTGAATCCATCCATGAAGCTCAGCATCTCATGACCAGCAGTAGCATCTATCAATGTATCTATCCTTGGTAATGGAAAACAATCCTTAGGGCACTGCGTCATTCAGATCAGTGAAATCCACACACATCCTCCATTTTCCATTAGCCTTCTTTACCATCACAGGGTTAGCTAACCATTCCCGAAACTGTATCTCCTCAATGACACCAGCCTCTAAGAGCTTCTCTATCAGGGCTTCATATTCTGCCTCATTATTTGTGGTTGGGAAGTCTAACTTCATGGCATACTCAATCAAGAACCCATCAGGGCTTTGTAAAACCAATCCTGCTCCACTTGAGTTAGTTTTTAATGCTCCATCAAAATACAGAACCCAATATTTTTTCTCCTTATCATCCTTCTCTTTGTCCCCATTATCAACTTCCTTGTCTTAAGGTATGGTATCTTCCTGCCCCCCCCCCCCCCGACTTCTTGGTTGGGTATGGTACATTCCACCACGAAGTCAGCTAATGCCTGGGCTTTTATTGCCGTCCATGGCTTGTACTTAATGTTGAACTTTCCCAGCTCTATTGCCCACTTGATCAACCTCCCACTAGCCTTGGGATGATGAATGATATTTCTCAGGGGCTGATTTGTTAGCATCTC
This sequence comes from Apium graveolens, assembly GCF_009905375.1. Classification (NCBI taxonomy): domain Eukaryota; kingdom Viridiplantae; phylum Streptophyta; class Magnoliopsida; order Apiales; family Apiaceae; genus Apium; species Apium graveolens. Next base: position 234,695,909 of record NC_133649.1, on the reverse strand, counting down.
AATTTGATGAGCCTGAAAGTAAGGACGTAACTTTCTTGAAGCCATCACCAAGGCTAGAGCAAATTTCTCTATAGTTGAATAATTCAACTCAGCACCATACAGAATTTTGCTGACATAGTATACGGGTTTCTGGATTTTCAGTTCCTCCTTAACCAATATAGCACACAAGGCACTTTCTGAAACATCTAAGTACAAGAATAAAACTTCATTCAAAGCTGGCTTGGCCAACTGTTATGGATAAAAAACCAAGGTTATTACTTGCTGTATTTAATACTAAGATTCGGGAGCTCAAGGCCTTTAATGGCTGCTCTCGTGTTTCGTGACTCAATCTGCCTTTACGAGATGCCTACGTATCTCTGTGAATTAGAGAATCAAGCCAAAAAACGTAGTTCTGATTGGTGGGGGTGAGACCCCTTATATAGATGTTGGGAGTCCTTGAATTGGACTTGGTATAGGAGACTTGGTGGACAAGCCTCTAAATTAGGATAGACTTAGGAGTCCTAGGAAGTAGGAAGCTGATTCCTTATCCTTTTAGGTCCCCTTGAGGCTAATCTATAAGGATTTATATCCTTATCGGGACTCTTCTCAATAGCTGATTTTTCCCTTATTAATTAATTACGAAATTAATTAATAATCAGGGCTTTTGGGCCTTTTTTATTCCACCAGGCCTGATCTGGTCCATCAGGCTTAACCTTTCTGGTCTGAATATTATACATCTTATTATTGGGCCTATCAGCCCATTAATTATAAAATCAGGACTTATTTATCCCTATCATTTGCCCCCCAACTTTTGGGAAATATTGATTAGGTTTCGCAGAAGTTATTCGTTCCCTTTCAGGGTTTCGTTTTTGCGTAAAGTGTGGAGCGACCTACACATTTACAATGAATCTTCCTTTTATTCAGAAATTATCTTAATTTCCAGGAATTTTTCCCTAATTTTTCGGGATTTTCTCTAATTTTCTGGATTTTTCCCTTAATTTCTGGGATTTATCCTTAATTTCTGGATTTTTCCCTAATTTTCTGGGATTTATCCTTAATTTCTGGATTTTTCCCTAATTTTCTGGGATTTATCCTTAATTTCTGGATTTTTCCCTAATTTTCTGGGATTTATCCTTAATTTCTGGATTTTCCCTAATTTTCTGGGATTTATCCTTAATTTCTGGATTTTTCCCTAATTTTCTGGGATTTATCCTTAATTTCTGGATTTTTCCCTAATTTTCTGGGATTTATCCTTAATTTCTGGATTTTTCCCTAATTTTCTGGGATTTATCCTTAATTTCTGGATTTTTTTTTTCTGATTTCTGGCTTAAAATCGATCAGAATGCATTCAAAATCGATCAGGATGCAGACAAAATCGATCAGGATGCAGCCAAAATCGATTAGGATCCTGATCGAATTAGCTCAGGATCTTACACTCTGGTCGACAGGATTCCTGATCGATTTCGATCAGGATTCTGACCGAATTGGCCTTCAAAGTGACACCCTAGTCGATTGTTACACGGGCTTAATCGACCAGGATTCCTGATCGACTTCGATCAGGACTCTGATCGAATTAAATGGCTCTCGACCATTCTGATCGAATGGAATATCGATCAGGACTCTCTTCTCTGTCGATCAGGACTCTGATCGATCTTAGGGGATTTCTTCCCTCCTGTTCGAATAAGATATCGATCAGGACTCTCTTCTCTGTCGATCAGGACTCTGATCGATCTTAGGGGATTTCTTCCCTCCTGTTCGAATAAGATATCGATCAGGACTCTCTTCTGTGTCGATCAGGACTCTGATCGATCTTAGGGGATTTCTTCCCTCCTGTTCGAATAAGATATCGATCAGGACTCTCTTCTGTGTCGATCGAACTCTGATCGATCGTTTAAAGGATTTCTTCCCTCCTTTCGAATATCGATAAAGAGCTGATCTGATGACCTGATAAGGTTTCTCTTGTTGACTTTTTAGGTTGGCCCAGGGCTAATTAGATTGTTCCTGTATACTTCTTGTAGATGGGCCTACTAGGGTTGGGCCTGGCTAACTGGGGCCTAAAATGGCCTCGTATTCCGAGCTTTTCGCCTATATAAGTGTAGTGTGGAGAGTGTAGAACCCTCACTTCACTTCCCCACATTCTCATTTCACAGTTTCAAGTATTTCTGGGTTTCAAGCTTTCAACCGAAGCATATCAATGGCGGATCCGTGACCTGGCTCGTTTGCAGAAGATGAATGTCTCTAAAAGAGGTACAAAACATTCAAATTCAATCTCCATATACTTCCCTCATTGATATGATTAACTCGAGAGGTGATGAATATCCTTCCTCTATCTGAGTTAGATTCGTATAATCATGGTAACACTTTTCATGAGTTAGATGGTAGGATAGAGTCTATGAACACCTTGTACAGACTTCCGCCCCACCTTAGGATCACTCCAGCCGCCCCTGGGGATAGGACTTGTAATTGGGAGGGGGATACCCTGTTCATTTATCGAGGAGCCCTGACCGCAGGTCTTAGGTTCCCATTCCATGAATTTATTCCTCGTTTACTAGCCGATGTACTGAATCAACCCTTGTCAACTCCCTCCTAACGCCTGGAGGAACATTATCTGTTTTATGGTCCTTTGTCTCAGGAATAGCTTCCCTCTTTCCGTAGCTGTCTTTAGGAAAGTTTTCCAATTCTATAATAGTTCCATGAGTCAGCCAGGCTGGGTTTTAATTCGCCAACGGCCCAAAATTCCCCATATCTTTGATAGTAACTCTATAGTCGAGAACAACCCTAAATGGAGGGATGAGTTTGTCAGGCTGACCTGGGCTGGGGGTGATTGGGCCACACTCTTCCGTAGGCCATTTTGCAAAGTATCAGATGGTAGTCCTGGTAGCATCAGATTAACTGATGAGGAGGAGGTGGCCTACCAAGCCTTAATTTCAGATGATGGGAAAACAGACACCTGGACCCTTTTAGAGGAATTTTCCTTGAAGAAAGTTGGTCTCTCCCAGGCCAGTGATAAGGGTAAATTTATACCTGCGTAATTATTTTTCCTTCTCTTTAATCGCACTTTTTCTTTTTTCTAGATTTTAATATTCCTTCTGCTTTTCCTTTCAGCTTGTGAGGCTATTAATAATGTCAATAGGCCCAAGGAGGGGGAATCTGGCCGCCAGAAGAGGGCCAAGTTAAACAGGGACCCCAGGAGCAAACCTGACGGTCCTACTTTCCTTAAGCCCCACGTCCCGGTGGTCGAGCTGGGGGACGATGTGGATCCTCCACTTAAGGCACATTCCTTCAGGCCTAACTGGGGCTTCAGGAGGAGCGATACGGTGGTTGGATCCACCAAACATGCCAAGGATTGGTCGTACCATTCCATCACTCCCCATGATTTCACTGACATTGTTACGGGGAGTGATGTCGAGACTATTGAGCTTCTGGGTTCTCAAGCCCAAGCTGCGGTAATTTTCTTTTTTCTTCTCTTCCTTTTGTGAATTTCAACTTTTCTTGTATCCCAATGAATTTGTGCCAACTCATACATATTTCTTTGCAGAGTAATACCTATCTCTAGGCGGCCCTACATCAGGCTAGATCTTGGAAGGGTAACTCTGATGTTTTTGAGAAAGAGATGAAGAAGTGGGAGGAGAGAGCCAAGGTCCTGGAGAAGAAGCTGGACACGAAGAAAGAGGAGCTGGCTAAGGCTCATTCCGAGCTGGTGAAACTTAGGAGCGATAAGGATAAGCTCATTGATGACTACATGGATTCTGACAAGTTTAAGAATCTCATGGAGATTCATGATGAGGGTCTTTATTCCCTACAGTTCACTCAGGGATGGGATGCGGCCGTTAAGGCTGTTTCTGAGAAGTACCCGGGCTTAGTCGACCCTAAGGACTTTATAAGTCCTGAGCAGGCTGAGTCAGAGGACAGCATAGACGCCCTCTTCAACTCCCCTCAGCCAGATGATCGCATCTTGGATCCTAACACTGCTTCTCCTCCCGCTTCTCCTGCGAAGGACGCTGAAGGCGCTGATAAGGAGAAAGAGAATGAAGGCTCCCGCATGGAGGAGTAGTTTTTCTATTCTGTAATTTTATCCTTAATTTATGTCTGGACTTTTGTTTGTATTAAAACTTATTACCCTGTGGGGCTATGCTACTTTCCTTATTTGCATTTTCTCCTCATTTTTCCGATACTTTAATATTCAAACTCGGCTTAACGGGCCACACAAGTATTATCACAAGTCAAATATCCATAGGTTGAAATAATTTCAAACTCTTCCATTTCAAGTCTGGTTTCCCTAAACCTTACATAATATGGGTTCGACCCTGATCTATAATAGCTAAAAAATAAAAATCATATGCAAACAAAGCTTCCAGGTGCTTTTAAATCTATTTGTCACAATGACAAGTGAGAATCGTACTTAGCCTATCTTACACGTAGTAAACCTTCAGGTTTTGTGCATGCCAGGTCCTCGGGACTTCAAAACCATCCATAGTTTCCAGCTTGTAGGTTCCTCTACCCTGAACGCTCTTGACTCTGTACGGCCCTTCCCAATTTGGGGCGAGCTTTCCTTTCTGTCCCACACCAGAAGCCTCTATTTTTCTCAAAACTAGATCACCTTGTTTAAAAAACCTTTCTTTAACCCTTAAGTTGTAGTAGAATGAAGCTTTTTTCTGATATTCTACTATCTTTGCATGTGCTTTATCTCGCACTTCATCGATTAAATCCAGGGCTAACTTCTGCCCTTCTTCATTTTCTTTTTCATCAAAAGCCTGAATCCTTGGAGAGGAATGTGATATCTCCACGGGAACTACTGCTTCTGCCCCATATGCCAACATGAAAGGAGTTGCATCTGTCGTGACTCTACAGGTAGTTCTATAGGCCCATAATATGGAAAGTATCTCATCCACCCAATTATTTCTTGACTTTTCGATCCTCTTCTTTAGTCCATCCAGGATTATCCGATTTGCTACCTCCGCTTGCCCATTGGCTTGCGGGTGAGCCACGGAGGTGAACCGTAACTCAATTTCATTTTCTTCACAATACTTCTTGAATTCCTCGTTGTTGAATTGTGTTCCATTGTCAGTGACGAGGATACGGGGAATTCCATATCGGCACATAATATTTTCCCACAGGAATTGTGCAACCTGCTTAGTTGTGATTTTGGCCAAAGGTTTGGCTTCGATCCACTTGGTGAAATAATCAATGGCTACAATCAGAAACTTCCTTTGTGCTGTGGCCATAGGAAAAGGCCCTAGAATATCCATCCCCCACATAGCAAAGGGAATAGGTGAGTTGATAAAGGTCAGCATCTCGGGGGGTTTTCTGGCGACTGGTGCATGCTTCTGACAGCGATCACACTTCTTTACATATTCTTTGGCATCAGCCATCATTTCTGGCCAATAGAAGCCTAAACGGGTTATCTTATGAGCCAAGGCCCTGCCCCCCAAGTGTTGCCCACAAATACCTTCATGCACTTCCTCAAGAGCTAAGCGTGCCTCATCGGGCCTGAGACACCTCAAGTAAGGAACCACGAAAGATCTTTTATATAGAATCCCATCTATCAAAGAGTACCTTAGTGATAGAACAGTTAACTTCCGTGCCTCAACTGCATCGCTGGGCAACCAACCGGTCTGAATGTGAGCCTTGATGGGATCAATCCATGACGTCCCCAAGCCTACGGGAGCCACAAGCTTAACATCTATGCTTCGTGTCTTCAAAACACGGAAGTACACACCTGAACTTTCTTCAATCTCAGACGAAGCGAACTTTGATAGCGCATCTGCCTTAACATTTTCTTCCCTTGGAATGTGTTCAACATGGCACTCATTAAATTGGGTCATCACAGCCCTTACTAGGCGGACATACTTAGCCATCGTATCATCCCTTGCCTCGAATTCTCCCTTTACCTGGGATATGATCAGCTTCGAGTCTCCACGGACCTTTAAGATTTTGACTCTAAGTGTCCCAGCTAGACCAAGGCCAGCTATTAGGGCTTCATACTCTGCCTCATTGTTTGTGGTTGGAAAATCTAGCTTCATAGCATACTCAATTAAGAACCCATCAGGGCTTTGCAAAACCAACCCTGCTCCACTGGAATTTGTTTTTGATGCTCCATCAAAATAAAGAACCCAATATTCTTTCTCCTTATCATTCTTCTGCCTGTCCCCATTGTCGACTCCCTTGTCTTGAGGTATGGTATCTTCCTGCCCCCCGACTTCTTGGTTGGGTATGGTACATTCCACCACGAAGTCAGCTAGTGCCTGGGCTTTTATGGCCATACGTGGCTTATACTTGAGATCGAACTCTCCCAACTCTATTGCCCACTTAATCAGTCTCCCACTTGCCTTGGGACTGTGAATGATACTTCTCAGTGGCTGATTTGTTAGCACTTCAATTTGGTGAGCTTGAAAATAAGGACGCAGCTTTCTTGAAGCCATTACCAAGGCTAAAGCGAATTTCTCAATGGCTGAATAATTCAACTCAGCACCATGCAAAATTTTGCTGACATAGTATACGGGTTTCTGGACTTTCATTTCCTCCTTAACCAACACGGCGCTCAAGGCGCTCTCTGAAACAGCCAAGTACAAGAATAAAACTTCATTCAGAACTGGCTTGGCCAACAACGGGGCCTGGCCCATATACTTCTTTAACTCTTCAAATGCCTTCTGATTTTCCTCACTCCATACAAAGTCTTTGATGTTCTTTAGTGACTTGAAAAATGACAAGCACTTGTCTCCTGACTTGGAGATGAATCGTCCTAATGCAGCAACCCTTCCTGTGAGCTTCTGAACATCCTTGACAGTTTTGGGGGGTTCCATGTCCAGGATTGCCTTTATTTTATCGGGGTTTGCCTCAATTCCCCTCTTCGAAACCATCAATCCCAAGAATTTTCCAGATCCTACTCCGAAAGCACACTTCGTCGGATTCAACATCATCTTGTGGTACCTCAGGACCTCAAAAGCTTCCCTTAAATGGGCTATATGATCAGTCTTTACTAGACTCTTGACTAACATGTCATCAACATAGACTTCCATAGTCTTACCAATAAGATCCTTAAAAATTCTATTCACCAACCTTTAATAGGTGGCTCCTGCATTCTTGAGACCAAACGCCATAACAAGATAACAATAAACACCAAAGTCAGTGATAAATGATACCTTTGGAATGTCATCCTTATGCATTTTGATCTGGTTGTATCCGCTAAACCCATCCATGAAACTCAGCATCTCATGTCCAGCGGTGGCATCAATCAAAGTATCAATTCTAGGCAGCGGAAAACAGTCTTTGGGGCATGCATCATTCAGATCGGTGAAGTCTATACACATCCTCCACTTTCCATTAGCCTTCTTTACCATTACAGGGTTTGCTAACCACTCCGGAAATTGAATCTCCTCAATGAAACCAGCCTCTAAAAGCTTTTCCACTTCCTGCTTTATAGCCTCTTATCTTTCCGGGGCAAAATTTCTTTTCTTTTGTTTCACTGTCTTCCGGCTTGGATCTACGTTTAGCTTGTGAGTAATTAACTCCGGGTCTATGCCTGGCATATCAGCTGCTGACCATGCAAACACATCACTATTTTCTTGCAAAAATTTCACTAACTTCCCTTTAAGGGGCTCCTCTAATGTGGCTCCAATGAAAGTCGTCCTCTCAGGATTCTCGGGGTCTAAAGGAACCGAGACCAATTCTTCTGCTGGCCTTCCTCTATTCTCATCATTTTCTTGAACATCCATATCTTCAATTGGAAGAACCTGCCCCCCGACTCCATCTGCCCTCAAAGAGGCCACATAACAGCTTCTAGCCATTTTTTGATCTCCTCTTTCTTCTCCAATCCCGTTTCGGGTGGGAAACTTCATGACTGAATTGTAGGAAGAGGGGACTGCCTTGAAGGCATGTATCCATGTTCTCCCCATGATAGCATTATAAGTTGAACTAGCCTTTACCACCACGAAATCCAGCATCTGCGTTGCTTGCCTTGGCTCCGTACCTATGGTGGTTGGCAATTTGATTATCCCTTCCACAGGACATTCTAATCCAGCAAATCCATATATCGGCATGTCGGTTGGTGTTAACTGGGAGTCATTATACCCCATCCTTAGAAAGGTGTCGTGGAGCAAGATATCCACAGAAGCACCATTATCCACAAGGACCCTCTTAACCGGGCTATTTCCTATTATTGGTGTTATGACCAGTGGGTCGTCATGGGGAAACTTCACACCCTCTAGGTCGGAATCATCAAAAGCCAATGTTACTTTTATCCTGGCCCTCTTCGGGGCTTCTCCAACAATATGCATAACCTCTCTAGTATATGCCTTTCTGGAATTTTTGGACAATCCAGCAGCAGTTGGACCTCCAAAGATCGTGTTTATCACAGGCCCTCGAGGTCTCGGCCCTCCATAAATGGTGTTTATAACTGGTCCTCTAGGCTGGGGGTTTCGCCCCTGATCGTCTTGGTCCCTCCTATGATCTTCAGAGTTCTTCCTTCTATTATTATTTCTGTCCCCTCCATCTCCAGTATACTTGTTCAATCTTCCTTTTCGAATCAAAAACTCAATTTCATCTTTCAATTGCCTACACTCATCGGTGTCATGGCCAACATCTTTGTGAAACCTGCAATACTTGCCCTTATCTAGCTTGGCGGGATCAGCCTTCAAGGGCTTAGGCCAGCGAATATCTCTGTCTTTCTCAATCTCCATCAAAATCTGACTTCTGGGGGCATTCAGCTTAGCGTATTCAGTGAACTTTTGCCCAGGTCCTCCCTTCTTGGGGCTTGAATCAGGGTTTTGTTCGGTTCTAGGATATTTGTCCTTAGCAATATACTCCAAATCAGTTTTTCGTTTCTTGCCTCCAGTGGGCTCATTACTTACTACGGTCTTCCTCATACTTTCTTCAACCTTGATATACTTCCCTGCCCTCTCTTGGAGTTGCAACATGCTCTCAGGGGGTCGTTTGGCCAAAGACATCTTGAAAAACTCATCCCTAGTTCCTTGTTGCAGTGCTATCATGGCTACCTTATCATCAAGGTCTGGGACTTTTAAAGCCTCCTTTGTAAAACGATTCAGGTAATCTCTTAAGGATTCCTTAGCTCCCTGCACAAGACTCATAAGAGATGCTGAACTTTTCTCATGGACTCTTCCACTGATGAATTGCTTAATAAAAGCCTGACTTAATTCTCTGAATGATCCAATAGAATTTGGGGGTAGGCGACTATACCATCTTTGAGCCATACCCGACAGGGTTTGACGGAAGGCCCGGCATTTTATAGCATCATTCACGGGTTGCAGCAGCAGTGCATTAGAGAATGTCCTAACATGATTAGCGGGGTCTCCCGTGCCATCATAGGCTTTGATAGTGGGCATCTTGAATTTCCTTGAGATATGGGCATTCATTATCTCTTCTGTGAAAGGTGGAGTTGGATCATCAGGATCTCCAAGGGGAAGGAGATTGCTCGGATCAGTTCTTGGGACAGCAGCCCTTCTTCTTACCGGACCATCCAGGTCTATGATAGGAGGAGGATTTCTCCCCCTAGGAGGTATGTGGGGTCTGGTGGCTTGGTGAGCCTCCAAATCACGCCTCAGCCTTTGGATTTCAGCTTCATGAGCCCTGATCTTTTCCTGCACTTCTTGGGGATTCGCCCCTGGGGTGCTTTGGGGGCGTTGCCTTCCATCGGCCATTGGCTTTTTTCCAGGACGCCTCCTTCTCGGGGCCACTTCATCATTCGAAGATTCTGAGTCTCTCTCAGTGTATGGACCAGAAAATTCCCGATCCTCAGGGATAGGATCCAAACCTCGTATATAGGGGGGAGACCTCCCTCGTGCTTCGCTTCGCCCAGCATATCCGCTTCCTCCAACCTCAGGGTGAAGGGGCATCCCATAAGGGGGGTTAGTAGTAACAACAGTTGAATATTCATACCCGACGGGTCGAGAATTCACAGGTATATGTACTTGCTGAACTTGAGGATTCGTACCTTGAATAGTCGTGGGAGTTGTCCCTTGTGGCTGAGGATGAGTTGCCCCTGTCTGGGCTTCCTCCTGAGTAGATGCATAAGTTGAATGGGGAGGAACTTCCACGGTTGATGAAATCACCTGGGTTGTCTCTAATGATGTTCCTTCCTCTAGAGCTCCAATTGTTCTCCGTGTTCTCGCCATGGTTGTTGTTGTGATTCCCACAGACGGCGCCAAATGTTATGGATAAAAAACCAAGGTTATTACTTGCTGTATTTAATACTAAGATTCGGGAGCTCAAGGCCTTTAATGGCTGCTCTCGTGTTTCGTGACTCAATCTGCCTTTACGAGATGCCTACGTATCTCTGTGAATTAGAGAATCAAGCCAAAGAACGTAGTTCTGATTGGTGGGGGTGAGACCCCTTATATAGATGTTGGGAGTCCTTGAATTGGACTTGGTATAGGAGACTTGGTGGACAAGCCTCTAAATTAGGATAGACTTAGGAGTCTTAGGAAGTAGGAAGCTGATTCCTTATCCTTTTAGGTCCCCTTGAGGCTAATCTATAAGGATTTATATCCTTATCGGGACTCTTCTCAATAGCTGATTTTTCCCTTATTAATTAATTACGAAATTAATTAATAATCAGGGCTTTTGGGCCTTTTTTATTCCACCAGGCCTGATCTGGTCCATCAGGCTTAACCTTTCTGGTCTGAATATTATACATCTTATTATTGGGCCTATCAGCCCATTAATTATAAAATCAGGACTTATTTATCCCTATCACCAACAATGGGGCCTGGGCCATATATTTCTTTAGTTCCTCGAATGCCTTCTGTTTTTCCTCATTCCATACAAAGTCCTTAATGTTCTTTAGTGACTTGAAGAATGACAAACACTTGTCTCCTGACTTGGAGATGAATCGTCCCAGCGCAGCAACCCTTCCTGTGAGCTTCTGAACATCCTTGACAGTTTTTGGTGGTTCCAAATCCAGGATTGCCTTTATTTTATCGGGGTTAGCCTCGATCCCTCTCTTGGAGACCATCAATCCTAAAAAATTTCTAGACCCTACTCTGAAAGCACACTTTGTAGGATGTAACATCATATTGTGGTACCTCAGGACCTCAAAAGCTTCCCTCAAATGGGTTATATGATCAGTCTTTACTAGACTCTTGACTAACATGTCATCAGCATAGACTTCCATTGTCTTGCCAATAAGATCCTTAAAAATTTTATTTACCAACCTTTGATAGGTGGCTCCTGCATTCTTAAGACCAAATGCCATAACAAGATAACAATAAACACCATAGTCAGTGATGAATGATACCTTTGGAGTGTCACCCTTGTGCATCTTAATTTGATTGTATCCACTAAATCCATCCATGAAGCTCAGCATCTCATGCCCAGAAGTAGCATCAATCAAAGTATCAATCCTTGGCAACGGAAAACAGTCCTTAGGGCATGCATCATTCAGATCGGTGAAGTCTATACACATCCTCCACTTTCCATTGGCCTTCTTCACCATTATAGGGTTCGCTAACCATTCCGGAAATTGAATCTCCTCAATGAAACCATCCTCTAAGAGCTTCTCTACTTCCTGTTTTATAGCCTCTTGTCTTTCCGGGGCAAAGTTCCTTTTCTTTTACTTCACTGTCTTCCGGTTTGGATCCACGTTTAACTTGTGAGTAATCAGCTCCGGGTCTATGCCTGGCATATCAGCTGCTGACCATGCAAACATATCACTATTTTCTTGCAAAAATCTCACCAACTTCCCTCTAAGGGGCTCCTCAAGTGTGGCTACAATGAAAGTCATCCTCTCAGGATTCTCGGGGGCTAAAGAAATCAAAACCAAGTCTTCTGTTGGCTTTCCTCTTTTCTCATCATTCTCTCAGATATCCATATATTCAATAGGAAGAACCTGCCCCCCAACTCCATCTGCCCTCAAAGAGGCTATATAACAGCTTCTAGCCATTTTTTGATCTCATCTCTCTTCTCCAATCCCATTCCGGATGGGAAACTTCATAACTGAATGGTAGGAAGAAGGGACTGCCTTGAAGGCATGTATCCCTCTTCTCCCCATGATAGCATTATAAGTTGAACTAGCCTTTACCACCACAAAGTCCAACATCTGCGTTGCTTGCTTTGGTTCCTGACCTATGGTGGTTGGCAACTTGATTATCCCTTCCATGGGACATTCTACTCCCGTAAATCCATATATCGGCATGTCGGTTGGGTCAATTGTGAGTCGTTATATCCCATCCTTAGAAAGGCGTCATGGAGCAAGATATCCACTGAAGCACCATTATCTACAAGGACCCTCTTGACCGGGCTATTTCCTATTATCGGTGTTATGACCAGTGAGTCGTCGTGAGGAAATTTCACACCCTCTAGGTCAGAATCATCAAAAGCCAATGTTACTTGTGTCCTGGCCCTTTTCGGGGCTTCTCCAACAATATGCATAACTTCTCTAGTATATGCTTTTCTGGAGTTTCTGGATAATCCAGCAGCAGTTGGTCCTCCTAAAGATTGTGTTTATCATAGGCCCTCGAGGTCGCGGCCCTCCAAAAATTGTGTTTATAACCGGTCCTCTAAGCTGGGGATTCCGCCCCTGATCAGTCTTGGTCCCTCCTACGATCTTCAAAGTTCTTCCTTCCATTGTTATTCCTATCCCCTCCTTCTCCAGTGTATTTGTTCAATCTTCCTTTTCGAATGAGGAACTCAATTTCATCTTTCAGCTGTCTACACTCATCGGTGTCATGACCAACATCTTTGTGAAATCTGCAATACTTGCTTTTATCTATCTTGGCAGGATCAACCTTCAAGGGCTTAGGCCAACGAATATCTCGATCTTTTTCGATTTCCATCAGGATCTGGCTTCTAGGAGCATTCAGTGTAGCATATTCAGTAAACTTTTGCCCAGGTCCTCCCTTCTTGGGGTTTGAATCAGGGTTTTGCTCGGATCTAGGATACTTGTCCTTAGCGATATACTCCAGATCAGTTTTCCGCTTCTTTCCTCCAGTGGGCTCATTACTCACTATCTTCCCCATGCTCTCTTCTACCTTAATATACTCCCTGCCCTATCCTGGAGCTGCAACATGCTTTCAGGGGGACGTTTGGCCAAGGACATCTTAAAAAACTCATCCCTAGTTCCTTGTTACAGTGCTATCATGACTACCTTATCATCAAGGTCTGGGACTTTTAAAGCCTCCTTTGTGAAACGATTCAGGTAGTCTCTCAAGGATTCCTTTATTTCCTACACAATGCTCATAAGAGATGCTGAACTTTTCTCATGAACTCTCCCGCTGATGAATTGCTTAATAAAAGCCTGACTTAATTCTCTAAACAACCCAATAGAGTTTGGGGGCAAGCGACTATACCACCTTTGAGCCATACCCGAAAGGGTTTGAGGAAAGGCCCGACACTTAATAACATCATTCATGGGCTGCAACAGCAATGCATTAGAGAATGTCCTAACATGATTAGTGGGATCTCCCGTGCCATCATAAGCTTTAATGGTTGGCATCTTGAACTTCCTTGAGATATGGGCATTCATTATTTCTTCAGTGAAGGGCGGAGTAGGATCATCAGGATCTCTAAGGGGAAGAAGATTGCTTGGATCAGCCCTTGGGACAACAGCCCTTCTCTGTACTGGACCATCCAGGTCTATGACAGGGGGAGGATTTCTCCCCCTAGGAGGTACTGGGGGTCTGGTGGTCTGGTGCGCCTCCAAGTCGCACCTCAGCCTTTGAATCTCAGCCTCGTGAGCCCTGACCCTTTCCTGCACTTCTCAGGGATTCGTCCCTTGGGTGCTTTGCGGACGTTGGCTTCCATCTGTCATCAGCTCTTTTCCAACACGTCTCCTTCTTGGGGCTACTTCATCATTCAAAGATTCGGAGTCTCTCTCAGTGTAAGGACCATAAAATTCCTGATCCTCAGGGATAGGAGCCAAACCTCGTATGTATGGGGGCGATCGCCCTCGTGCTTCACTCCGTCCAGCATGTCCACTTCCTCCAACCTCAGGGTAAAGGGGCATCCCATAAGGGGGGTTAATGCTCACAACAGTTGAATACTCGTACCCAATGGGTCGAGAATTCACAGGTGCATGTAGTTGTTGAACTTGGGGATTCGTACCTTGAATAGCCGGGGGAATCATCCCTTGTGGCTAAGGTTGAGTTGCCCCTATATGGGCTTCCCCTTGGGTAGGTGCATAAGTTGAATGAGGAGGTATCTCCACGGTTGACGAAATCACCTGGGTTATCCCCGATGGTTTTCCTTCCTCTAGAGCTCTAATTGTTCTCCGTGTTCTCGCCATGGTTGTTGTTGTGTTTCCCATAGACGGCGCCAAATGTTATGGATTAAAAACTAAGGTATATGATTGTTGTATTTATTACTAAGGAACGTGAGCTTCGAGGCTCGATTTGACTGCTCTCGTGTTTCGTGACTCAATTTGCCTTAACAAGGTGCCTACGTATCTTGCTGATTGCCAAGGATCAAGTCAAAAAATGTAGTTCTGATTTGTGGGGTGAGACCCCTTATATAGATGTTGGGAGTCCTTGAATTGGACTTGGTATACGAGAGTTGGTGGTTAAGTCTCTGAATTAGAATGGACTTTGGAGTCCTACGAAGTAGGAAGCTGATTCCTTATCCCATGAGGTTCTTTGGAGGCCAATCTACAAGGATTTATATTTCCATCAGAACTTATCTTAATGGCTGATTTTTCCCTTATTAATTAATTACTGAAATTAATTAATAATCAGGGTTTTGGGCCTTCTTTGTTCCATCAGGCCTGATCTG